>NC_056739.1:1627037318-1627047318 GCF_019279795.1 Protopterus annectens
GGACTAGCAACTGGGGTATGGATGGATGCTGTGTATGTGGAGCACGAGGACTGGGGGAAGGGAACATGGGTATGTCATTATGGTAGACATATGCAAATGAAGCAGAACAGCAATAGTGTAGTGGCCAGAGCATCCGCCTAAAGTGCACGCATTCCCGGGTGGAGTCCCACTGCAGCACATCCTATTTTCCATGTGAAATCCATATGTTAACATTGGTGTGCTGTATTACTACTAAATAACATTTATATTTGCACAGGAGTACTGCCTTAAATGCACATGTGAAGTGTCATAATGACTAAGGCACTAGTAAGCATGTGTAAGTGCATAACAGCAGTAGTATGCATGGATAAGCAGTTGTAAGCATGTGTACGTGTATTTGCGTGGGGGGTAAGCATTGCCTACATAGATTGAGCGAAGTAGATGCTAGGTGAGTGTAAGGAAATGCAACTAGGGGTTAGCATTGCTTAGGTCTGTGCAAACCCATGCACACCCGCTTACAACCGCTCAAATGTATCTGACAGCTGGTGTTCTGCCCTGAAACAAAATATACAGCCTCTGCAAATCCCAAACCCGGGACCCTGCACATCATACACTGCGTGATTTACCAGTAAACCATGGCAGATGTACATACCCACTCATTTCACATACATATCATCCAACACAATCAGTCAACAGCACAGGAAATGTAGTAATAACACACCACACAACCTCTAAATGCATGAATCCCAGACATAGTGCACCATAATGTATGTACATATAGGGATATCTGTCATATCTTGCTCTAATACACTTAAAATGTTGCAAGTTACACAGTTATATGCAATAGAACACATATATTGAAGGAGATGATAAGTCTGAAACATGTACGTGTCGGCATGAATGACTGACCTCAGTCCTAAGGTCATCCATGTCAATTGCCAAGTGAATGAGGTACAGGCCACACATATAGGCCGAACATGCATGGACATATGGACAGATATACATCTGTAAATGTAGACAGATAGACAGCTATAGGTATATATATATATATATATATATATATATATATATGTGTGTTTGTATGACTCATAAATAACTATATAACAGCAATCATACATATATTAATATGTTTAGTGTATATATCTATACATATATATATATATATATATATATATATATATATATACATACATACATACATACACATATATATGAATACATATACGTAGCTAGAGCTATATCAATGTCCAGTTCTATCCCTCTATATATGGGGTTTTCACATATATAATTATGCAGATACACACACACACACACACACACACACACACACACACACACACACACACATATATATATATATATATATATATATATATATATATATTTATATATACATGTGTGTATATACAAATAGACATGTGTATATGATTTCCACATGGGAATAGACTCCTGGCCCACTCCGTACTACATAACAGACAATGAACACAGTTAATGGGGGTGGGGCACAAATGAGGGACACCTGGTAATTACTGATATGTAACCCCCTCCAGCCCTAACAGATATGCTGTGCAATCCAATATCCAGCACATGCAGTACTTGAAAGCAGGACCAACCACAACACAGCTACAATACTACAACAGTAATCCAAGTCACCTGTACATGTCAGGGCAATATCTGTAACATATCATGCAGATAGGCCATTGTACTGCAGGGAATGTACTATGCTGAAGGGGTGCACATTACAATGGTACAAATATGCACATACATCTATACATTGACAATCATTTGCAAGTATACATATATATATATATATATATATATATATATATATATATATATATATATATATATATGGGTACATACACATACACACAGACAAAGGGTATTAGTAGCCATACATATGTAGAAGTAGTGTGGATGTACTGGATGCAATGTATATCCCCAGCCACAAGCTCTGTAACTGGTACCTGTGACATGTGTGGTGTGGCAACCAGTCCCACAAAGGGGATACTTGCATTACACACATACCCACTCACAATTCAAAGGACATGACATGACATATAGATATGTATACACAGACAACCTTTATTTGTGCACCATACAATAATATATGCCATTACTGACAGCACATAGATGTTGATATATATAACCAGTGATGAATGCAAGGCGCACAAAAAACAGTAGATGCAGACAGTGCAGATATATAACATACTATGGTGTCCAGGCCAAGCCCTTCAATTCATACAACAGTAGACAAAGGATTTGCCTGCATGATATGTAACACTCAACAATATCAGATGTAGTTCAGCAGCCTCCAATTACACCCTGTAGTCAAGCCCTAGGGGGACATTCATTACTTGTGGTAATGTCAATGTATCTGACACATGTATGGACCCTGACCAACAAATGTTGTGGGAGTCCACGTTATGACTGGGATGATAGTAGGAATGCTAGCAGTAGTTAATGATAGGCCATTACCTTACAACCCCTAACCGTATCACAGCAGGACAAAGCCTGCCATATATATGGAGGACAAAGGCAGGAACACAGGGCCATACTCGCAATATTGCAGTTACACACCCTGGAACATGCTGGTGTTACAAGATATGTTGCAACATACCCTTATGCAGGAATAAGACATCAGGGACACAAATGGATATAGCCATGTACTGCTAGCATGCAACACACGCACTCCCAGTGTAATATCCGACACAGGTCCTTTGTGGTGGATAGACAACACATGACAGGCACACCTCTGTCCATCTAGAGTTTAGGCCCACAGTAGTGAGCTATGCAGACAGACTGCAGTCTAAGGTAAACTAGTATATACACACACACACACACACACACACACACACACACACACCCTGTAACACCAGTACTATGCAAAGCAATACACCACTTTACTCACAGTCTGTCTGTATGTCCTGATCCTCCTACATATATGTGGCTGCCCTGGGTGTGCAGGTTATCCTGTAAGAGGTATTGCTACCTGCTGTCTGTAACATTGATTCCCACACACAGGAAGGATGTCCATCACACAGGGAATGTACAGGGAATATGCCCACATGATGTAGGGATTCATAGTGGGTGGTTGCCATGACAGTGTTAACAGGAAGTACTACACATGTGTACTCATATATATATATGGCTATCTGGATAAGTACATGTCCATATAGTCCCACCATATGTCCTGGACATGGAGTGTAGCCCTACCCCAGCCCCTACAGTCCCAATGTTGTACTGCAAGGGGATGTCAGGTATGTATAGCTGGTATAATAATAGACATTTGCTACTGTCATTGGGATTGTTGTCACAGACATGGTGTGTGTGGAAGGTGACATCTGCTCATAACATGTGTGCCATTGGCTACTGACAGACATCCTAAGGTTATCATCGTACAGTACCTGCATATATAGCAGGCTCGACAGCCATGTCACAGCACAGGGTAGGATACACCAGTGTGACAGTGCATAACCACAACCAATGTGAACACAGCCACAGCCACATATGGTACACTAGCATAATAGTACAGTATATGGACTATCTGTCCTACACCATCCTCATATGTGCCACTCACAGAATGACCCTACATATACTGGGCTGCTACACAGTCTGATCAGATGGCTGTCTGTGGTATGGGACATGTGTGTGTATGGCTTTACAAACATGTAAGGTAAAATGGTACCATACAGTGGGGCAGCATGTAACATCAGATAGAAGGGGAGCTAGAACAATGGCATCCACCACATTCTGTACACAGGTCATAGTACATATTAACAATTCACACACTGCCGACATTCACCATCACTACACAGACCTCAGTACTGTACAAACATCCACAGAATGTCCAGGTTATGGTATTAAATGTAACCCTTACTGTACATGACATGTGTAGCACTCTGAGATATCACTGGCTTGTTATCAGATACGATGATACTATTTACAGTGTACAGCACATATGTACCACTTATTTTACTTCATGCACGACATATGTACAAAGGGGGACAGAGGTGTGGCTGACAGCACATACACAGGGCCAGTATAGACATGTTGCTGTGATACCCTCATTAATCTACCATTGTAACGGGGTTTGTTGCAACATATGTGCAATGAAGGATATGTAGTCAGTAACTGTCATGGCCTTCACCATCAACAGACTGCAATCCTCACACTACCTTCTGCATTCCACAGATAGATGCATCGTGGCTAACACATTAAACCAAAGGCACAACACTGCCCAGTCTGCAGATGACCCTGCAGATGGGGATTCCTCATATACATGGAACTGACATGGCAGGTATTACGACATGTACGGCAGGCATATCCAGACAAACACTATTAAACCAACATCACTCCATATTCAGTATAGCAGCACTTACAGTCTGTCGACAGGTCAGGCACATCCCCCTCCTGTTTGTTGCCCTCTTTCCACAGTGTATGTTGTTAGGGGTAAATCCCCAACCGATATGAAATGATGTTTGCGAAACGACAGCTCTAGCTCCTGCTCACAGTGACAGACAAGGGCCAATACCACCAGGATGTTCCCAGGTATTGGAGTGTGTTTCCATGCAATTGGCTATGGGAATGTTACCACAGCTGTTCCACATGCAATCAGCTAGGGAAGGGCTGCAATTCATGCAGAGGCCATCAGCTGATCATGAGCATCACTTAAAATACACATGCTGCTGCCTAAGCAATGCAGGTGTGGGCCTCTACATCCACCAGAGAAGGAGTGTGGGAGGCAGACAGAGGCGAATACATGTCAGGGAGGGGTGAGAGGGTAAAACTGATGTATGTTTGTGTCACACACCTACCAGCACAGGTATCGAACCCTCGACAGCTATGTAGTGCTATCACAATTCGATGCTGTTACTGGATGTGCCACATGGGTTATCTGGTGGGGAGCACTCAGAACATATATGTGATGGTGAGTGACCTCTGCAACAGTGATATGGTAGATATACAGTAGGTGATGTACACATGTCTGTCTGCATGAACAGGTGCCAGCATCAGCACAGGCACACTCACACAGGGATGCACACACATTACCACACTTGGCAGGGCCAGGAGTGCAACTCGTCACTAGTGAGATTGCCACAACACATTAATGTGCAGGGAACACATGTACCACACAGGTCATATGGAGGTCGTATGGACAGAGAGTATGAGGGGGTGTCAGACATCAGGCAGCATGCTTCACTGTGCCCTGGGGGGAGTAGTGCATGTGGATGTGGACATATGCACCATACAACACACACACAAACACACAGGGTGACAGTTCAGACATGCATTGGTGCATGTCTGCACGGGTGTGTGGTGGCCAACAGTGCCAGCAGGCTATACAAGGGTAGGTGATGGGTATACCTTGGCATCAGGCCACATGACAATGGTCTACATTGTGGCACAGGCCTGTTGCGTCCGTCATCTAGTTACCTGGGTGACTATTGTGTGTGGCCAATGCTGTGCATTACTTGCCATGTATGCGTTCCCTAGTCCATGACTTGGATGGTGTCTAGGATGTGTACACCTCCCACATGCATGTATAGTGACATGTGGAACTGTACCTGGGGTGTCTGGCCCATGCTGTGAACACAGCTTATCATCAGATGTGCCAGTCTTGCCCACCTGTGGCAGGGACTGGTACTGGTCAGCAGGTTTACCCTGCACCTACATTGATAGCATGCTAACAGCATTCCCTCATGTCAGTGTCATTTGTCCATACAGGGCATGTTGTCAGGCATGGTATGTCCATTGTGAGTCACATGTGAAGACACAGTGGGGTTGCTAACTGTGATTGGCTGGCCTTGGTGTCACATGTATGGGTATGGCTTTGCACCCCAGCCTCTCAGCTATTTATATATGTTATCCCTGTATGGTTGACATTATGATATATAGTAGGGCCACCATAAATGAAATTAGCAAAACCCCTCCACAACCACCTCTATGCAGGATACAAGTTACACACACACACACACACACACACACACACACACACACACACACACACACACACACACACACACACACACACACACACACACACACACCTGTCATGTCTGGGAGTAGAACCCCTACCTAACT
The DNA here is from genome assembly GCF_019279795.1 of Protopterus annectens. Lineage (NCBI taxonomy): Eukaryota > Metazoa > Chordata > Ceratodontiformes > Protopteridae > Protopterus > Protopterus annectens. Next base: position 1,627,043,382 of record NC_056739.1, read on the forward strand.
AGTTTACTACACTACAGCACTACACAGTTATAGTACACACCATGGATATTACTGAAGTACATCTTCCCCAAAGGTGTATTTCACAATTAATGACATCAGCAGGATTACCAAAGTAGGGCATTTGTAATGTACTGTGAGTGAGTAGCCTATAATGCATTGCTCCATACACAGACACTGAAACACACACAAAACATTCGGAACTGCCATGGATGGAGATAGAACACTACCACCATTCTAAATCACACTACAGCAGTACGCAGTTACAGAACACGCTACGGTGATTACTGGGCTATCACTTTCTTAGAGGTGTACTTCTAGGTGAGGGACATCAGCAGTCTTGCCAAAGTAGAGTATTTGTATTGTATGGCGTGTGAGTAGCCTAAAAAGCATTTTTCTCTACTCAATCAGACACACACACACACACACACACACACACACACACACACACACACACACACACACACACACACACACACACACACACACACACACGGTCTGGGGTTCGAACACATACCTAACTAGTTTAGCACACTACAGCAGTATGCAGTTGCAGAACGCGCTACGGCGATTACTGGGCTATCATTTTTCTAGAGGTGTACTTTTAGGTGAGTGACATCAGCAGCCTTGCCAAAGTAGAGTATTTGTATTGTACGGAGTGTGAGTAGCCAGGTCTGGGGTTCAAACACCTACCTAACTAGTTTACAACACTACAGCAGTACGCAGTTACAGAACACACTACGGCAATTAATGGGCTATCACTTTTCTAGAGGTGTACTTCTAGGTGAGTGACATCAGCAGCCTTGCCAAAGGTGAATATATGTATTGTACGGAGTGTGAATAGCCTAACAAGCATTTGCCTCTACACATTCAGAGACAGACAGGCACGCACACAAACACGCACTCACACAATTGAAAGGTCTGGGGTTAGTACTACTACCTAACTAGTCTATCACTACAGCAATATGCAGTTATGGGACGCGCCATGCATATTACTGAGCTATAGCTCTCCCAAAGGTGTAATTCACATTGGATAACCTCAGCAGGCTTGTCATACTACTGCTATGGGGAGGGCAGTGTGTGCATGGGCCATACCCCATTCATGTAGGGGATGACATGCCACATGCGGGCAAACACAGGGTCATATGTCACAGGTGCGTATATACAGCTACTAGATAGCTACTTCCTTGTACAGTCTTGTTGCACAGCTGGCACATGCACCACATAGTCTGTCATGCTGACAGGTACTGGTGGCTGGTATCCACAGTGGGTTACATCCGCAGCTCATGTGCTGGGGGCCATTTGGCTGTGTGCCAGCTGGGACAGGCCCACATGGCTCCTTCTCATGGTCACCCTCTTCCACACATCCATGCCCATGTACCTGTGGCTTATTATAGTGTGTTGTCCTTACATATTTGTCTGTATTCCTATCCACTGTGTGTGCAAGGCAGGAGAGGTGCATATTGACATGTGTCCGCACTAAGAACTTCAACTTCCAGATATGTCTGGGCCACTAGTGTTGAAGACATGGCCTTCATGTGTTTAAGTGTGTGAGCATGGCCAGTATGACCTCTCAGTATGTTGTTGACTGACATTGCCTTCATTCCTCTAAGTGTGTGAGCATGCCTAGTATGGCCATCTATGTTGCATGTGCGGATCACATCCAGGTAGTTTGTACTGCTGTGCTGACCTTTGTGCTGTACACCAACAGGTAGCATGCTGTGTCAGCAGGGTATCCATCAGTCATTTGCCATTGACTGTTGCTACATTTCTGCATAGCAGGAGAACAACACCTGACTGTTTCTACTGTTCTACACAGGAGTGGGGGAGCACACCTGACTGTTACTCTAAGTGTAATTTGGATGAGGGGGCATGCACCTGACACTTGTACACATTTGCTATGACTACACTGGTATGTCAGGTACTCCATTTCAGTCTGTAGTCTTACCTATCTTGCTGGCTAGAGGCTTACCAGTGTACTACAGATCCTAGCTTTGTTTACCTACATATTAGTTTCTGATTTCCTAGCCTTCACAACTTACATCCGACTGCCTGGCTTGCTGTGTTCTGTCTGTGAAGTCCGGTGGGTGGGGTTACCCATAGGGCACATTCAGAGGCTATAGTACAGCATTTGTTTGTGTTAGTCTTCACCTGTCCTGCTGGCTGAGACTGTTGTTGGGTATGGGAACCTTCCTGACTGGTAATTGTGGCTCTTATGGAAACCCATGTTGATCAGGCCATTTCCTGCAGTGGGTATTGTCACCCTGTGTAGTTCTTTCTACTACGGTGACTCCAGTATGTGATACAGATCTCATGATGCCACTATGTCTTTTGTCTGCTGCCTTGACATCCGGCCACCCAGTGCCCTTGCATGTTCACATCCATACCATAGCTACAGGCAAAAACACATTCTACTCCATTTGGCTATTGGTAGGTTGATTTACTTACCTTGAGGGTGTGCTGGACTTGAGGGTGGTACTGGAGGGCTGCCTATGTCGGATGCACATAGTACACTCCCTACACATGGTTGGGCACAGGTAGTGTCATATCTGGTATCTCTTTTACTGTCTGTGCGGGTCAGAGAGAGGTGTCATTCCCTGGACCCCTACTGTGTCAGTGCATATGCTATGCATTGCCTCTTTGCCTTCTGCCAACTGGGGCAGGCTCGGGTTGTTCTTCCTCCGAGTCACTCTGTGCCTGTATGGGCCTTGGCATTGGTGGGGGACTGTGTGGCCCGGCCCCATGCTGTTCCTGCTGCAGCTGTTTCCACAGGATCATATTGTGTAGCATTGCACATACCATAACAATTTGGGTACATGTAGCTGGTGAATACTGCAGAGCTCCACTGGATGTGTCCAGACACCGGAACCGTGACCTGAGCATTCCAAACACATGCTCTATTATATGTCTGGCATGTGAGTGTGCCTCATTATGGCGTTGTTGTTCAGGTGTGTGTGCATTTCTGATGGGTATCATCAGCCATGGCTCCAGTGGGTACTCAGTATCACCCACTAGGTGACCATAGGGGATCTCCTCATCTGCAGATATGTGGTACAGCTGCGTCAGTTGCCATATGTGTGAATCATCATAGCTTCCAGGGCAGCCAGCACACAAATTCAGTATAATGCCCTGGGCATCACATATGACCTGGCAGTTGATGGAGGGGATGCCCCTGCAGTTGATGTAGGCCCTACCCTGCTCACCGGGTGGTGCTTTGATGCATAAGTGCGTGCAGTCTATAGCATCCACTAACCCAGGGTAGTTTTCTATTTGGTGGAAGAGACACATATTGCTGGTCAACACCTCACATGTGTTGAGGAAATATACGTGCACCCTGGCATGTGCTGACATGGCATCCAGGAACTGGTGGAATACTCTGGATGCTGATGCCTGTTTGATGCCCATGTTATCCCCAGTTGTGGTTTGGGAGGTACCTGTGGTTAGTATACCTAGGCCTACACATACCTTGGTATCCACTGGGATGGGTTCCCCTCGGCCAGTGTGGTGTGTCAGGTGTGGCCTGCACAGCTCAACGATTTGCTGTAGGAGGTCTCTGTCCACCCTATAGCGCTCCACTATCTCCAGCTCATGTATCCCCTGGTAGGTACCCTGGGCCTGTACACTCTTCTCTGTCTCCTCACTACAGGTTGTTCGGCAGCACTGACATCCTCACCATCCTCAGCCTCTTGCACATGTTCTTCTATGCTGCCTGCTGCAACCCTTCTCATTTTGTAAGTTTGCTTTTTAAAATTTCCCCGCTTGTATACACCGGTGGTGTAGAGTGTGGAAAAACTGGGGGGGGGGGGGTTTGCTTGGTGTATAGTGGTGTTCTGGGCTGGGCTGGTCTGCTGCCTGTATAATTAGCTGATTCTGATACATTTCACCTGGCAAGTCAGCTAGTTCTCCTTGACTACCTCCCTACTGCTGTTTTCCCTTCCCA
>NC_056739.1:1627052318-1627132318 GCF_019279795.1 Protopterus annectens
TTAGAATAGTTGCATTTGCAAATTAAGTTGGATTGACAGTGTTTGGTCAACTTACAACCTGACCACAAAGTTTCTTTTTTTATGTAAATGACCTGTGATGTTGCCAACTCAATACGAGTCAACTGCAGAGTACCTGTTTGCTTGCTTTTTGACTGTTGATGCATGATTGCTCAGTGGAGGGTTTCTTCATTGTATTTACTTTCTATATGTTGCAGCAGTGTGTACATGCTCCTCAAAATGTATAATTTGTACAAGCTCTGAGATCACAATATGCCAGAGAAAGAGTGAGACAGATTTTGTGTGTGTGTGTGTGTGTGTGTGTGTGTGTGTGTGTGTTTTTTTTGTTATGATTGCTCTTGAGTTGATACAATCTCATAATGAGAATATAAAAGTAGTTGGGATGTACAGGATTCCACATTGATGCAGAGGGTTTAACCCCCTGCAAAAAATTAATGTTACTGTTTCACTGCTGTCATTATACACATCTAATTGTCTTGTGAATATATATGTTTAGGTAATTTTTGTATGAGTTTGTTTTCTGTAGTTGCAGCTTGGCAAATTGTACTTGCAATAATTAACTTTCGATTAGACACAGAGGACTCTCTTTTCACACAAAAACCTTTGCTGCTTATGTCCATCTTTATATACAGACGTTGTTAGGGGCTGACATTTTGGGGAGAGTGTCAGTCTGTTTGGTTGAACATTTCCTTTGCAAGTACATTAACCACTGAAACATATCTCAAGGATTATTGTGGATAAGATAACTTCAATGACTTGTTTATAATATACCAGAAGTATTCAGAGGTCTATAAAGTAGTAGTTCAGTGCATGTTCTGGATGGTTGGATAGTAATTCAGATCAAAAAATTCTATAACAACAAGATTCTTCAACAACTGAGGTGTAGCTCAAACACACACTGCTGAGTAGAACTGTGGTTAGTTCCAATTAAATTCTAAGAGATCGCCTGCTTCCTATAATTAGGGACATGATAGCAAAGAGACATTTCATAGGTGGTTATTTTCGTAGGCTAGCCAACAACCTGTAGAACATACATTCTGCCAAGCATCTTCAGCAGTGTCCTGTACACTTTCACGTTTGTTTTAAGAATATGAGGTGACAGCATCTTACTACAGTTTAAGTGTTGCACATAGTTTTTGCATCTTTGTGAGGATAGTTCAGGTGTTGTGCTCAAATACTTTGTTATGAATATGTATTTCTGAAGCACTACTATTCAGTAAGTGAATGACTGATTTCAGAAAAAAACGTAAGTTGCTGAGCCAACAAAAGTACACAAATGTAATGGAAAATCAGAGTGATTTTAAATCTTTGGAAGAATGACACAGGTATTGCCACAGAACAACCATAAACCTTTCAGCTAGCAGCTGGTATAGAGGATTAAGACTTCTTGTGGTCTAATTTGATTCCCTCAGGCTTCATTTGTTTTAGTGTGTGACTGAACAAGCTACGTAACCAGGCAATATCCATGGACTGAGTAAGAAAATGGACCGGGTGGATCAGTGCTCTGCCCCATTTAACAAATGAGCTGCTGGAATATCATACAGATCTTCTTTTCTAGTGGGCTCAAGTCTGTAATGTGAAGGCTCATTTTGCTTTTACTTGTAGGTGAACAGACTTCATCTGACTGTACAACTTTCAAAGGAAAAAGAGCTTTTTTGGGTCCTTAAGTATGAGAAACACTGTTTTTGTGGTTCCTTGAGTTACATCTGGCAGGGGTGCCAGATCGGGGAATATCAAGCTATGGTTCTGCTTCAAATGGTTATAAAGCAAGTGTTCCGGAATTTATTCATGGCTGCAAATGTTGTACTATGGTTACTTTCTGAGTGCTTGTGGTACATTATTTAATGAAGTAATAAGCAATTTAAGTGGCATGGATGCAGGCCTGTAATTATCTAAATCAATTTAAAGGCATTTTTCTTACAATTACTTAATTCAAATTTCATCTCAGTAAAGTAGCTATGGTTACACACTTTCATACTAATTATTCCTCTGCTATAAGATGTGCTCCCAGGCTACAGAAATATCCTGTTACATGACTCATATATTAATAATTGAAAACTACAAAACAGAAATAAGCTTCTGTAAATCAAATGAAGATCGAGATAGCGCTACAAAACTTCTATACAAAAAAGTTCTACCAAGAATTAACCTGAGCATGAACAAATTAATTTACTGCCCTTAGAACACCTTTTTGTAAAGAACTTTCTGAGCCACTGGATTTTACTAATTGCACTCTTTTACCCCAGCTTTCAGCATCTTATTCCCCTTTAACATCAGTTGCTGCAGTGGCAAAACATTGAGTCTAAATTAGGAGGTGAGAAAGAAATCATAAAAGCAGCAAGTCTGAAAACTCTATTGAAAATTAATGATTTCTTTACACATCAGATATAAATTTCCATTTAAAAATGCTTTGGCTACAGGTAGTTTACTGCATATAGCTAGTACTATGAGCTATTAATGAGTTTTACCCTGTAACCCCAAGTTTTATTGTGAAACACTGCTACCATTTAAATCAAAACACAAATATCTTGGAATCTTTTAGTTAACACATTTTTCTTTCAATATTACACACGATTGGCCACCATCGAAGCTGTACAGCATTTCAAACTTGTTCATAGTTAACATTTATTAGAGTATTGTTATCAACATATTACTCTCTACCCTAGACTTAAATATATGTTACCTATCGCTGTCCCACTGTCTGCTCACAAAAAAACTTTGCTTTATACCACAGATATTCACTTTGAAAATGCCAGTTAACCTTGCTGCACCTCCACTGTCGAAGCTAAATAGCTTCCTGCCTCTGCCAGGGTTATCTGTTTGCTCCAGACCCTTACTTTTAAACTGCTAAATGATAGGTACTGTCCTTCCCTGGCTAATAAGGTTTCAGTACATGACTCTATTTATTCCTTGCTGTCTAATGCTTAATTCAAATTAACCAGGCACCAGTTCTATTTAGCCAGATGTGTAGAATCATTCTGTAAACTTGCTCCAGACTCTTGGAAGCTTCCAGGCTTTTAGGAAGGCTCACCCAGACTCTGCTACACTTTGCTGTGAAGGAAAGGTTAGTTTGCTTTTTATTTGTTGTATTTTGTATTACTTTATTGCCTTTTTATATTTTGAATACTGTGATTTGTTTTCTTTATCTTGTGTTTTACTTGTATTCTGCTTTTAAATGGATATTAAAACTTCAAAAGAAACCACAGCTCTGTCTCTTGTGAGTCAGGCAGAATTTATTTTCTCACCCTCCCAACCTGTTACTATTGTGTTCTTAAATACCACTGTCTTTCTAGTTGCCTGCCTCTTATGTTAATTTGACCATATATCTCATTTCCTCTCTGCTTTCACTGGCTTGTGTGAGTAAGCACAAAATTATCATTTTGTGAAATCACTCTCCTTCAACTATTTAAATTTATTGGCCATCCTACTGTATTCCATAGTACCAGAATACAAAAGTGACCACCCCCTTTCAATCTTTCTTGCTGTTTTAAAAATAGTGACTCGCCACTAAAACTTAACTTTTAGACAGATAAAACTTAAGTTACCTACTTTCACATCTAACTTCTCTAGTGCACACTGCAGTGTTTAGGATAAACTATTTTTTTTCATCTTACCTTTAAGCATCCCTGTGACTAGCACTTGCTCTAATACCTGCTGGAAAGCACTGGGAAGCCTTAAACTGATACAAGCACTCAACTCTCCTTGTTAATAAGGAGAAATTAATCATAGGCACTAAACAGTCTATAATTGCAAAGTACCTTGCTAAGGTAAGGGAAAACAGCTCCTATACTTTACAAAAAAAGCACCAAACCAGGCATGTCCAAGGGTCAGCTTTCAGTGATTTCTCCTGTCCACCTGGTGAATCTGGGCATACTGGGGCAATGCAGCAATTGCCTCATGTACACAGACAACATTCTCCTCCTACCACCCAACACTGCAACCTGTGAGAGATGCACTTACATAGCCAAACTGGAAGAAAAGCTCTCTCCACCCTAGATTGTGCTAGACAGTCAAGAGGAGAAGGTTAACACCCACACTACACTTCAAGCAACACATAGCCCTTCTAAACTCACACCACCAACACCCACATATAGCAACACTAAATCCACATATGCGGAGGCCCTTAACTGTAACCTGCCCAAGTAACAAGGACCTCCGAAGCTGAAACGCAAACAAACACCAGTCACAATCAAAGTGTCACATAGCTAACAACATCAGTGTGCCACGCCGCAACAGCCCCTAAGGTAAGACAACGTACCTAACACTTTAGTCATAGGTGACTCTATAGTCAGACACACTGATAGTAACTCTCCACTAAACCTTAACTTTTTAAACAGGTAAAACTCAAGTTACCTACTTTCATATCTAACTTCTCTAGTGCACACTGCAGAGTGCATTCTTTTCAATCTTACCTTTAAGCATCCCTGTTACTAGCACTTTCTCTAATACCTAAAAAGATCATCTCTACTTGACTCCAAGTAGACTTTTCTCTGTCTGTTAAACCTAGCACTTGCTCCTACAGTACTTATTACCTTGATACGGCACTCTTATAGATAGCACCCCAAAAAGGCAAACCCCCATTTCTCGGTCACCCACGTCCCCGGAATCTCTTTTAAAGTTTTTTGTCTAGTCCTTCTAGCATGTCGAGGGATCAGTTGCTAGTGTCCTCTCCTGCTCAGCTGGTGAACCTGGGAATATTGAGGCAATGTTACAATTGCCTCATGTACACAGACAACCCTCTCCTCCTCCCACAAAACACAAATACATGCGAGAGATGCAACTATACAGCCAAACTGGAGGCTGAGCTCTCTCAACATAGGACTGGCAAGACCAGTCAGGAGGAGAAGGTTACCACACACACTATAGACCCAGTCTCACATAGTACCATCACAACCTCAAATCATACACATAAACACACAAAGACATACTCAAGGCTCTGATCAAAAATCTACCAAAACAGCAGAGGCCACCAAAGCAGACACCCAAACAACCACCACCTCAGAACACAACACCTGCAACACATAGACCTCACAGTCAGAGTGTCAAACAGTCACAGCCCTTAAGGCCAAACACAATGCCAGACACACTAGTCATTGGTGACTCCATAGTCAGACACACTGACGTCCCGCTCACCAGACTGAGTAAGGAGAAGGTCACAGTAAGCTGCCTGTCGGGCGCTAGAATCCGCCACATAACGCAAGCACTCAGGTCTCTCAACAGCAGGTACAAATACGACTCAGTCATTGTCCACGCTGGTGTAAACGACCTGAGATGTACCTCCTTGGACTACATGAAAAGAGACATTGAGGAGCTCTCTGATTATGTAGCCCAGGCAGGTATGACCCTGACCTTGAGCAGTATCCTACCTTCACCAAGAATGATGCCACAATACAGAGATAAGATGATCAGCTTTAACAATTGGCTTAAACTCTGGTGTCATTCAAAGGGGATCCAATGTCTGTCTGCCTGGGATGACATGCTGGACAGGCCATGCTGTTTCGCAAGGGACGGCTTGCACCTGTCACCCCTGGGATTCCGGATATTGGCAAAGGCTCTTGCCACCCCCATAGTGCCTTTTTTAGGCAAGGCTCAAATTCTAAACCTACCACCCTAGAACACAAAAAAGGAAAAAAACTAAGGGTAATGCTGCTCAATGCCAGAAGTCTAAATCTCAAAATGCACGCACTCGAGGCCCTTCTCAGTATGGAGAACATCGATGTCTGTGCAGTGACAAAAACCTGGTTCAAGGCTCCTGAGAGCACCCCAGCACTATCAGGTTTTACCTCTTATCATGCGTTCCGGCCCCAAAATCCGGACAATACCAAGAAAGGAGTGGGGGTATCCATATTCATCAAGGACACCCACACCTCAAGACTGGTGGCAATGCACGATGCATCAGAGATCATCCAGGTGCAATTAACCATAGGCAAGACTGCTCTGCAAATTGTAGCATGTTACAGGCCACCCTCACAAACTCAGGAACCTCACATGGCCTTCCTGAAAACACTAGAGGGAATAAATGTATCACCAAACACCATCATACTAGGTGACTTCAATTACCCTAATATAGACTGGGAACACTACTCAAGCCCAAACACCCTAGCCCAAAAGTTCCTGGAATTCATAAACTCAAATGCCATGGAACAACTAGTCACCATCCCCACAAGAGGAGAAAACATACTTGATCTCATCATCACGAACATGGGAGCACAATGTTCAACACCGAAGTATACCCTCACTGGTGAGATCAGATCACAAACTAATCTCGCTGGAGGTCCTCATCCCACCCCACCTGAAATAAAAAGACCACAGTAAAGAACTTCTCGAAAGCCGACTTCACACTTCTAAAGACTAGTGTGGTCTCCTTTAAGGCCCCGAGCCGTGGAAAACAGTACTCAAGCCGCTGAATCACTTACAAATGCCTTCTACCAGCACCTGCAGGACTGCATGGATAAGGCAATCCCAAGCAAAACAAAGACTCTTTGTACCAAAGGCAAGCGTCCAGTCTGGTGGACCCCAGCCATAAACAAACTCTACAACAAAAGGAGGAAGCTACTACAAGATAGAGCAAAATCCTTAAAAGGTAAGACACCCTTGATCACTATAAGTAAAAACTAAGAGCTCTCATAAAATCATCCAAAGCAAATTTTGAGAGAAAATAGCTAAAGACTCAAAAGACAATCATAAGGCCTTCTTTAGCAATGTTAGAAACCTGGGAGGAAACTCCCAGATATGCTCAGAACTAGTTCAAAATGATGTGAAGATTACTGATCCTACAGACATTGCCAACATACTGGCTGACAGGTTCAGTGCAAACTTCTCCCCTCCCCCAAAAGGAGAGATATCTATACCAAGCGATTGCAGCCCCCAAACATCTCCAACGCCCAAGTGGGAACTGCTCTCCAAAGCAAAAACACAGCATCCATGGGACCTGATGGTGTCCCCAGCTGTGTGCTCCACGAACTCAACGAGGAATTAAACCCACAGCTAGGACAGCTGTTTAATCATAGTCTTACCTCTGGATACGTACCCAGGAGTGGCGCACTGCAACTGTGGTCCCACTTCACAAAGGCGGTGCCTCCACCGACCCTGGAAATTACCGCCCATTAGCTTGACAAGCCTTATCTGCAAAGCCATGGAGAGGATCATAATGGACCTCATAAATAAAGACATAGGAAATTTGCAGACTTTGGATCCATCCCAGTTTGGCTTTGTCAAAGGCAGATCATGCCTTATAAACTTGGTTGACTTTTTCGAAACAGTCACCAAAGCCATTGATGAGGGAAAGGCAGTCCATACAGCCTACCTCGATCTGGCGAAGGCCTTTGATACAATACCCCACTCGGGTATCATTGAAAAACTCATCAACTTAAATGTTAACCCATACATCACAAGATGGGTTGCAAACTGGCTGAGTGACAGAACCCACAGGGTCAGAGTTGCTGGCGCCATGTCAGACTCAAAGCCTGTCACAAGTGGTGTACCACAGGGCTCAGTCCTGGGCCCACTCTTGTTTGGCATCTACTTTTCCAAGTACAAGCAAACACAGGAGGGTTATGGCTGACAAAGTTTGCAGATGACTGCAAACTGGGCGCCATAGTAGAAAACACATCTGACACAGATATCCTTCAGAAGGGTCTCACAGAAACGGATAACTGGTGCCAGAGCCATGGCCTAAAGTTAAATGCCAAAAATGCATAGTCATACCCTTCGGGAAAAACAAGGTTACCCCTAGCTACCAAATAGGTGGCAATCCACTGAGCACAGAACAAGTTATCAGGGACCTGGGGACCCAGGTTGATAGTAGTCTGTCATTCAACACCCATGTAGCTAAAGTAGTTAGGAAGACCTTCTACATTGCCCACCTTATCATGAAGGGATTCTCATCTAGATCAAGGGAGGTCATAGTCTCCCTATACTCATCACTCATCAGACCAATGATTGAGTACAATGCCCCATTAGGAATGTATCTGACCCGACACTTGCAGCAGCTGGAGAGGCCACAAAAGTTCCTCACCAAAAGGATAAAGGGTCTCAAACATCTGTCCTATGCTGCCCGACTGAAAGAACTCCAGCTCTATTCAGTCACTTACCGCTTGCTCAGAGGTGACCTTTGCCTAACATACAAGGCCATGTCAAACCCAGATTTGATGAATATGCTTCACCTCAAAAAATCTAGATCCATCAGAGCCACAAGGGCGAGAGACTTAAACCTCGACATGGCTATTAATAGGACGTGCTGGAGGGATAGATTCATCACCCAAAGACTCCCTATGCTGTGGAATAAAATCCCGGTATATGTGAGGCAGAGCACCTCGCTGGCCTTGTTCAAGAGAAATCTTGACCAATGGATGGGAGATCGTAGATATACCCCAGGGATTACCTCAGTGTCACTGCTCGACAGAGGCACTGCAAAATAATGGGTATAGTTCCCGATACTAAAGGGGTGGCGTAAGCCACAAAACTATGGGCTAGGCTTGTAAATGCCCTTGGGCAGATAGCCTAGTATGAACCTATGAACCTATAAACCTATGATGTCCCACTCACCAGGCTGAAGAAGGAGAAAATTACAGTCAGCTGCCTGTCGTGTGCCAGGATCCACCACATAACGCATGCACTCAAGTCACTCCATAACAAGTACAAATATGACTCTGTCATTGTCCATGTTGGAGTGAATGACTTGAGACGTACCTCCCTGGACTACATAAAAAGAGACATGGAAGAGCTCTCAGATCATGTGGCCCAGGCAGGTATGACCCTAGCCCTGAGTAGCATCCTGCCTTCACCCAGAATGATACCACAATATAAGGACAAAATGATTGACTTCAACAATTGGCTAAGCTTCTGGTGTCATTCAAAGGGGATCCAGTATTTGTCTGCCTGGGATAACATGATCCACAGACCATGATGCTTTGCCAGAGATTGTCTGCACCTGTCGCCCCTGGGATTCAGGTTACTGGCTAAGGCTCTTGTCACACATATAGTGCCTTTTTTAGGCAAAGTTCAAAGGACAAAACTACCACTGTAACAGGTACAAGCATGCAAAATCTGAAGGTAGTGCTACTCAATGCTAGAAGTCTAAACCTCAAAATGCACTCTCTCGAGGCACTCCTAAAAATGGAGAACATCAATATCTGTGCAGTAACTGAGACCTGGTTGAAGGCTCCAGAGAGCACCCCTGCAATACCAGGCTACAACCCTTAACACACTTTTCGGCCACCAAACCAGGATAAAAAAACTAAAGGTGGAGGAGTGTCCATATTCACCAAGGATATTCACACCACCAGGCTAGTTGCCCAACACAATGCGTCTGAAATTCTCCAGGTGCAACTAACACTAGGTAAGACTGCAATCCAAACTGTAGCTTGCTACAGATCCCCCACCATGTCCCAAGATTCTCACTACACCTTTCTAAACATACTGGAAAATATTAAGATACAACCAAACACCCTAATACTGGGTGATTTCAACTGCCCTGCCATTAACTGGGAAAACTACTTGTGTACCAACAGCTTTGCCCAACGGTTCTTGAAATTCATAAATTCCAACGCCCTGGATCAGCTAATCCATAGTCCCACGAGGGGCTCCAATATCCTAGACCTGGTCATTACCAACAAGGGATGCTCACCCCCTTGTTTGTCAGGTCAGACCATAAGCTAATCACCCTTAACATCCACATCCCACCCCCACCCCCCAGTAAAGAAACCTCCATAAAAAACTTCTCCAAAGCCAACTTCATGCTACTCAAGTCAGAAGTGACAAATTTCATGACACCCATGCAGATGGGAACTGAAAGTTCAATTGCTGCATCCTACACTAAGGCACTGTATGAGCACATCCACTCATGCATGAATCGTGCCATCCCAAATAGAACCAAGATGCTCTCCTCCAAAAAAGGAAGCCAATCTGGTGGTCCCCTGCTATAAACAAACTTTACAACAAAAGGAAGAAACTGTTGCAAAAAAGAGGAAAATCCCAGGATGCAAAAAACTCCCTTACCAGCCTCAGTAAAAAGCTGAGATCCCTCATAAAATCCTCCAAAGCTAGTTGCAAAAATAAAATTGCCAAAGATTCCAAAGACAACTGCAAGGCATTCTATAACTATGTCAAGAATCTAAATGGCAATGTTCAGATCTGCTCTGAGCTACAACAGAATGGCATTAAATATACTGATCCCTAGGATATTGCCAATATCCTGGTAGATCGATTCAGTGCCAACTTCACCCCCCACCCCCTAAACGGCCAATCTCAATACTGGAAGATTGCCACATTCTGGTAATAATGGCCACACAGGTAAACTAACGCACTCTCCAAAGCTATGAATACAGTATCCATGGGACTAGATGACATCCCGGGCTGTGTACTACATGAACTACAAAATGAACTGGCACCTCATCTAAGTGTCATGTTTAATCATACCCTCACTTCAGGCTTCGTGCCCACTGAGTGGCACACAGCTGCAGTTATCCCACTTCACAAGAGGGAATCCACCTTGGATTCTGGGAACTACTGCCCCATCAATCTGACCAGCCTGATCTGCAAGGCCATGGAATGTATTATCATGGAACTTATAAACAAAGGCATTGGCAACCTTCAAACACTGGACCCCACCCAGTTTGGGTTTGTGAAAGGCCAATCTTGTCTCCTGAACCTGACTGGCTTTTTCGAATCAGTCTCCAGAGCTATGGATGATGGTAAGGCAGTCCACATGGCCTATCTGGACCTCGCCAAGGCCTTTGACACCATCCCCCACTCAGGAATCATAGATAAACTTACTAAGCTGGGCTTTAATCCCTATGTCACTTGATGGGTTACCAACTGGCTTACTGACAGAACCCACACTGTAAATGTAGCTGACTCCAAATCCAACTCCAGACAAGTGACAAGTGGAGTACCTCAGGGTTCAGTCCTGGGACAGCTCTTGATTGGCATCTACTTCTCTGAAGTACAGGCCAACACTAAGGGACTCCGGCTAACAAAGTTCACAGATGACTGCAAACTGGGAGCCATTATTGAATCCTCAAATGATGTGGATACTCTACAAAAGGGCCTTACAGAAACAGATGCTTGGTGCCAGAGCCATGGGCTCAAGCTGAATGCCATGAAATGTATAGTTATCCCCTTTGGGAAAAAACATGTACCCATGAATTACCACATAGGTGACAGTACAGTAAACACCGAAAGTGTGATAAGAGACTTAGGGACACAGGTGGACAGTGGTCTCAACTTCGATAACCACATCACCACAACAGTCAGGAAATCCTTCTATGTGGCATACCTCATCATTAAGGGCTTTTCATCCAGAAAAAAGGAGGTCATTGTCCCACTGTACTCTTCCCTCATTAGACCCATTATAGAATACAACGCCCCATTTGGTATGTACCTCTGAAGACATCTGCAACAATTGGAAAGGCCGCAGAAATACCTCACTAAAAGAATCACAAGCCTAAAGCAGATGCCCTATGCTGACCACCTTAAAAAACTCCAGCTATATTCTGTCACATATCGTCTACTCAGAGGCGATCTCTGCTTAACATACAAGGCCATGCCAAACCCAGAGCTGTTGGACATGCTACACTTAAAGAAATACCAATCCCTCAGAGCCACATGCTTCAGGGATCTAAACCTTGTCATCACAATAAAGAAAAACATGCTGGAGGGATAGGTTCCTGACCCAGAGACTCCCCAGACTCTGGAATAGAATGCCATACATGTCAAGCAGAGCTCCTCTTTGGCCCTCTTCAAAAGGAACCTTGACGATTTGATGGGAGAAAGGAAATTCACCCTGGGGATCATGTCAGTTGCCCTGCTAGATGGGTCCAGGGACGTAAATAGTGTGGGAAGAAATAGCCAGAGAATTGTTATGGCTAGGCTTGTATAGGCCCTAGGGCTGATAGCATAGTACCAACCTATGAACCTATGGAATAGATTACCTTAAAAAAATCACCAGTTTTGGATAATCTCACATACTTCAAATTTAAGCCTTGCCAATTTCCATTCTGAAGGTCAGAATAAACTCCTGTACATTGTGTCTGCAAGGCAAACACCTTAAACATTATATTAACACCCAACCTCTTGTTCCACAGGGATATTTTACGTGTGGATAATAAGCTATCTGATATACTTACATTCAAGTGTCTGTTTTCTTTTCACAGAGGAAGAACATTGGGTTCTTTCTTTAGCCATTATAAACATAAAGATAATTTACAAGACAATGTCCATCAGGTTACATTGGCTGGCACAAGATTGATAGGCTGCTGTCCTTGTGGCCACTATTCACTGGGCAAATTTTTATTGAAATCTCAGCAATTACTAGTAAAAACACTTCAAAAGTATATGAGGTCAAGTTTTTGTGTAACTGCAGTACTGATTAGTTGATCTATATTTAGGAACATATGAGTGACATGAGAAATAAGAGGCTTTCGAATGCTCTGTACAAACATTCCATTAAGAATCCCACTGCACAGTTTAGATTTATGGTTATTGACAAAATTGAAAGTGATAGGGCTAATAAAATTGGTTGGCATGGTATACTCAATAGAAAAGAGAACAGTTGGACAATTAGACTGGGGGGTTTATTTTCCCCAGGATTTAATGAACATTTGTAATTATCGAATCACATGTTGGTTGTTATAATGGCTTTATATATATATATATATATATATATATGGGAGGATATATATATATATAGATATGAGTATATAAATATATATATATATATATATATATAGTATATATATATATATATATATATATATATATATATATATATATATATATATATATATATATATATATATAAATATGTATTTGTGTGTGTGTGTGTGTGTGTGTGTGTGTGTGTGTGCTGTGTGCAATTGTTATTTTAATTGTATTCACTGAAGAAGGCAACTTGATTGCCGAAACTGGTTTGAAATTTTGGGGATTTCTGCTTTGCACTGTCCTCTGGGTTGTGTGACCACAATAAATAAATATTTATTTCTCTACTGCAGAGTGCTGGCCATGATTTTTTAGTTTGAATTTTGTTTGTGGTCGTTTGCATTTGCTGTACCTGCAGAGCTTTGATTCAGAGCATTCTTTCATTCTTGCCCATAAAATTTCATGTCTTATTTTATCAAATGCCTCATTAAGATCCCCTATCATAAGTTTAGCTTCTTCCCTTCTATTTATAGTATCATCTACAATCTCTCTCACTATCATTAATAATTCTTGACATACTTCCTTTCTATGCTATATATGTACTGTCTTCCATAACACTTTTCATCTTAGCTCTTGTTTGAATATTTGCTACTACTTCCAAGATATGCACCTGTGGTGGCTCCACCTGGGCCCTCACCTTGGGTGTCAGTGCCACTGCGGCAACCCTCCAACTCATTGTGGCATAACCCCCTCGATTCCCAGCACTGGTGATGGCTGGGTATGGGCCCAGAGCTCCAGCGCCATCTATTTTCAGGGCTAGGTGATTCAGCAGGTATGTTTTTGCACACTCCTTAGTGGATTCTGACTTCCATGGCCACTGTCCTGCTGTCTCCATCAACTAACACCTTTACTGGGGTCTGATGAGCATCAGCATTGGGCACCTTAACCAGGCATTTGGTTCATCCCACAGCACAGAGTCTGCTTACCAAAAGTGGCCCACTGGGCACTCACACTCCATGCCTGGCTCCAAGCCAGTAAGTCGGGCTTCTTACTCATTTAAAGTTTAAGAATAGGTTAAGATCATTTTGGCCCCAAGACCTTTAATCATTTGCTTTACCAGATAAAACTGCATCCACTGAGCACCAGCTATCCTGAGGGAACTTTGGAGGGAACAGGCTACTAGATAGTTCGATTAATCTTTCACCCCTATTCCCAGGTTGGATGACCGATTTGCACATCAGAACCTCTATGGTCCTCCACTAGAGTTTCCTCTGGCTTTGCCCTGCCCAGGCATAGTTCACCATCTTTCAGGTCCCACCAGGTATGCTCACACTCCACCTCCCCAATGGAACATGTGAGATAGGCTGGTGGGATCCCACCTCAGCTGGCGTGCACTGGCCCTCACTTTCATTGCACTGTGGGGTCTCCTGCCCACCCTCTGACTTGTGCACCTGTTGGACTACTTGGTCTGTGTTCAGCTTCAAATCTCTTGTGTATTATTTTCATGAAGATCTTGTAGTCATTATTATTCAGTATTATTGGTCTCCAGTTTTTTAACTGACTTTTGTCTTTTTTCTTCCAAATAAATTTGTATTAAACTACATAATTATTTATACATGAAACCTTAATTTAGCCATTCATTCAAAATCTTTAAAAAATATTTTTTTTACCAATCCATTAAATGTTTATAACATTTCATATCATATTCCATATGGTCCTATAGTCAATTCTATATTCACCTGTACTGATACTTTATCTAGCTCATATAAAGAAATCTCATTTTCAAATGCTTAATTTTTTATCTAGCTCATATAAAGAAATCTCATTTTCAAATGCTTAATTTTCTTGTTCTGAAAACTTTCCCATATTATTTACAATTTCTTCCTTTAACTTTTAACATTTCTCATACGTATTCTACTACAATATTAAGTATTCCTGGGTTATTTCTATTTCTCTTTTTTAAGTTTTTCATTTCTCTCATAATAATACTATCTTTCTTTCCTAGTCTACTTAAATAAGCAGATACTTCTTCTCTTTTTCCTTGCAAGAAATATTTTTGCTTGAATAATAACTCCTTAATTTTCTGTTGATTTATTTTATATACTTATTTTTCTTTATCAAAATACACTATATCATTCTTTTCTAAAGTTTTCAATGCATCTTTATATACTCTCTTATA
Organism: Protopterus annectens; assembly: GCF_019279795.1. Taxonomy (NCBI): domain Eukaryota; kingdom Metazoa; phylum Chordata; order Ceratodontiformes; family Protopteridae; genus Protopterus; species Protopterus annectens. The sequence continues at coordinate 1,627,067,155 of NC_056739.1, forward strand.
CTTTTCTTTGTCTACTTTTCTCACATCATACTACCACTGTAAGAAACATTTTTTTATATTTTATTGTAAAAGTCATCCACCATTCAGACCAATTTATATAAAAAGCTGTCATAATAATATGATCTTTCTATAACTGTATTGTTAATCTTTTTTCATTCTTCATCCGATGTTTTCTCATTGAACCTTTTTATTCCTTGCCTATTTTTATATATTCCTTGTTTTCCTTTATATCTACCCAGATCGCTAGATGATCAGTAAAGCATGCTTCAATTATCTCTCCTTCACCTATAGTTAATCCTTCTAATAATATGAAGTAATCTATTTTGCATCTATATTACCCGATCAAATGTTTAGGTTAGTGAATACATAAACGCCGATCTGGTAATATCGAAAAATTAAAACAGCGAACGGCCGATTTAAAGTAGAGAATTAATTCCCTTGGCTGCAAAAAAAAAAAAAAAAACTTTTAAACCAAAACCCACACACCCCCCTAACTAAATATACCAATTCTGAGATTGCTCTACAGTGGGGAGAGGAACAAAATCCACATAACGGCCAAGGGAATTATTTCCCTGTGTTAAATCAGCTGTTTGTGGTTTTTTGCTTTGGCTATTACCAGATAGATGTTTAGGTATTCACTAACCTAAACATTCAATCAAGTAATAGGAACCCTCTGTGCCAGTTCTGTAAATACCCCTTCTGTAAGTCCATGAATTTTTATCTGAAAGTATTAACATCTATAAAGGATTTTTGACTAGAAACAGACTACCTGCCTTGCTTAGATTACTTTTGAATACTTAGTAATGCTGTACAATTATATATTTTCTATTATTATTTTTTGTTTTGTTTTGTTTTGACTTAAGATGAGTTTAAGTTCATTACTTCTACTACTATTGTCTGATCTGAGTAATATACAGTGATTAACTAGAGATATATGGACTGAAAATCTTCCACACAGAGAAGTTTCTTACACTGTTTTGTTTTTGACCCACTACACTTGTTTAGTGGGTTGTTTTGAGACTTCAGGGATACCACAGAGATTACTTGTTTTTTGTTGGAACATCTCATAGAGTCTAACATTTTTCTTTCATTATTTCCTTTCTTTTTAAGCTTGACTATTAAATCACAATTGGAATCTTCTGTCACTATGATATTATTATTTATCATTACACAGTCTAGAATCTGGTGAAATAAATTCCATGTTAATTCTTTATTCTTTAATCTGTCAATAAATAATATAACCCATTCTTACTAAAGTTATAACTAATATGTCACCGTTATTCCCATATACCTAATTATCCAGAAGACTGATATTTTCCCAAATATTATTTTATCCCACCTACTAATTTTTTCCCCAAATATCTTTCTTTTGTAATTATTCTTTTTTATTTTTTCTAGCACAGTAATCTTTCTTTCATTTTTTTTTTTCACCATATTCTTATCCTTCTCTCTGTCTCTGTGTTCTTAATACTATTTACATTTAGAGAAAGCACTCTAGCATTACTATTTACCATTTTTTACTTAGTATTTTCCTTTTTATTTTTTTTTTTTTTCATTCATTTATTTTCTTTTATTTTTCTTTTTATTCCTTCTCTTATAACTTATTTTTTTTCTTTTTACCTTTTGCTTTTTTAATTTAATTTCTTTTTTTTTACTAATAAATACAATTTATATCTACCTTCTCCTTTATTTCAGATCTTCCTCCTTTTTCTCCTTTCTTTTTTTTTTCTTTCTCTTTCTTCTTTCTTTAATTAGCTTTCTCTTTCTTTGTTTTAGCTTTTTTGTTTTTTTTCTTATTTTTCTTTTTTTTTTCTTTTTTTATTTTTCAATTTAATTTTTACAGTTTAAAACAATTTATAGCATTTCAGTTTTATTTTCTTTCAGTTACACCCAGTTCCACACACCCAGTTCACACGCTTTAGAAATTTGCTTTTTATCACAGTTATTTATCAGATGTCCTTCTTTTCAACAACAACAAAAACATGTTTTCGGATGCCCCCAGTTTATGACAGCTTTTTTTTTATTTTTTTCATTTATATACTTGGAATAATAGATTGAATCTTCTTTTCTTTCTTCTTTCATATATTACATTCCTCCTCCTCAGTCCATAAACTCCTTTCATCATAATTTTTTTTTTTTACATTTCAGCACTTACCAAAATTTCCTTTTTGTCCTTTTTTTTTTTTTTTGTTTTTTTATTACTTTACATATTAAGTACATATTTTTCTTTTTTTTCATCATTTCATCAAAATGTTCCAGAGTCTCACAATTGCATAAACAGTAATGTCACAAATGTTTATAAATTATAAGATTAAAATGATCTAACTCTTTCTTTTTTACACCCAAATGAACCATTAAGTTGTTCCAAACTTCATACCTATCCAATTCTTTTTCTTTATTTTTTTCTTTTATTTTGAATTTTTTTCTTTTTTTTCTCTCCTCTTTTTTTTTTTTTTCTTTTTTAGGAAATGTTTTATTAATTTTAACATATTTACAATATATACACAGAAAGGAAGAAATTCAACATCACATACTGTTGTAAAATGTTTGGAATACATTGAATTATCAAGGCTATCTTATACAATTAACACATTAAGAGTCTTGGCATTTCAATAGCAACACTTCAAGGCTATCCCAACCATTATGATTTATGGATCTTATTCTGATCACTTGTTTTTTCAGTTTTACATAGTATTGCTGTTTAATTTAAAATTTCTTTGAATGTAAGAATGGAGTTCAATTTCAAAATTTTTGTAATAAATTTTCTAGCAACTGGTAAAAGACTCCAAAATATTTTTGTTGTTTGGCTTTTATAGATAAAGGAATCAAAACATTCATTAGTATTATTGATCTAGTTAAAGATCAATTATCAGATCATAAACCCTGAAAAAAACATGCTTATCTCTTCCCAATATACATTTAATTTTTCACAATCCATAAACATGTGTGTCCAATCAGTTTTATATCTTTACTACATCTCCAACAAACTGTAGATGTAATTCTACTAAACTTAGCAATTTTATAGGGAGTAACAAGCATTCTATGTATACATTTCCACATAAAAACATTCCAGTATAAACTGAGTCACTCAGTCCACTACTATCTAAAGCATTTTTCTTTTCTGTTACTCCACTTGCACCTTCTTTCACTTCTTCTGCATAGGATTTCCTGTTTCATCATTATCCTTCAGGATGGAGTCTGCATCTTCTTTCTGAACTTCTTCCATAATGTTTCCCCAGGAAACATCTTCATTCTCTGACTTGCTCTGCATCACCATCTCCTTCAATACATCATCCAGCAACCCTCTTGACTGGAGGGTTGTAATAACACAAGTTTCACTTGTCAATTCTTCTTTTTCAGCTTCAGGAAATACATTTTGCCGAAAAATTACTTCTGAATTACACACAAATGTGTTACTACTTTCTGCACTGGTGTTCTGTGCCGTCTGCTATCTTTCCCTTGTGACACATCATTCTCCCGGCTGAATTTGTGTATTCAGTGTAGACCCACTTTCAATAAAACACTACCACTACTTTAATAAATTAAAAAAAATGTTTTAGTAACTGTAGCACAAGTATGTGTAGTAGTTTGTTTATATTTATGCTTTTATGAGGCAAAATCTGAGAACTTTCAAAAGCATGCATTTGAACATGGTGGAGGTGCCTCTGTTTTTTCATTAAATCTTATTGAGTTGTAATAACAACAAAGACAGAAGAAAACAATCTTTGATAGAAGTGAACAATGTTGAAAACAAAACAATAACACAAACACTTAAACTATATACATTAAATATCTAGCTCAACAACAAAATATATATGACATGAGCGAGAACAAAACACATGCTCATTTACTTAAAGTAACCAACAGGGAAACATTTATTTAACTGATCAATTTATCTAAAACAATCTTCCCAGTGTTGCAGAAGACATGATTAGGACTGCCATAGTTAAAGGAATACACAATATAATCTACACGGTTATGGAGATTGTTCAAATGATCTGGCCTTGGTGGTATTTTTTGTTTTCAGTAACAGGCCCTGTAAGTAATTAACACTTGCCAAGACCCATGCTGTTTCTAAATGAGAATTGTAGGTCCAAGTACCTTGCAGCCTCATCCTGAAGATCTAAAACTGCCAATCCAGTGAATGAGGTAGGTCTAAAACCTTAGCCATTAGAGTATGATGTTTGAACAGTCTCAGAACATATGCAAATTATCAGCCTGTGCTGTATTACATCTCCAACATCTACTATCGCCTTTCATACTCAATCTGTAATGCCTATGATGAGTATGGTACCATTTATGAATAATACATAATTGCTGATCCAGGTGCTTGGGCCACCTGTTAAGTTTCCTAGCTACTTTCCCTACCTGCTCCAATTGCTGGGGGGAGGGCATATCTAAATGCCCATGGCTTCTCCAGCAGCTTCACATTAATTGATCAGATCCACCACTTTAAGACTCCATAAATATCTGTAGATGGTAATAATTTTACTTGTAGAGATTCATGCCCATTTCTCCTAAGGCAAAGTTCTCTTGGCACTTTCAGATGGATAACTTTTCTTAGACCAAATATGTCCCAACTGACAAAGAGAAAAGCTCTAATTTTGATCCAAATTGTATAGTCCTTGAAGAGACTGCAAACCTCTGAAGGATAGAAACTGTCATCTAATAGTTTTTCCCACTTCCAAACCCCTCTTGAGATCCAGTGTGCCCTAGACATATGACTAAATGTACTTCTGACATCAGGATGGTGTCATATACAATCTGTCAGCCCTCCTGCTCCTCCATCCTTGGCCATTAATATGAAGACTCACTTGGTATAACAGATTAAACCATGTTAGTGGTCAACTCAAAATATGGTCATCCCTTTTATTTCTTTGACCAGAAACATTAAATGAGTCTCTACTCAACACTTTGAGAAGAAATTTGATCTGTGAAGCCAATACATGCATGCTTATGTGAGGAATTCCAGTCCTTCCATGAATGCTTGGAAGATATGCTATATTTTTAAAAATCCTACACAATTTGTCTACCAAACTAGCAGAGTTAATCATTTCTTGTATAGAAATTACAGCAGAATGTTGAGGCGGATGGCTAAATTCCTAACCTCATAAAGAATATGAGGATGATCATTACCTGAATTGCTCTTCTTTTCCCTAATAAAGATCCAAAATTATTTACCTTGTGTTAAAAATGAGCTAATTTAGTATTTAGCTATCTTTTAAATTAGACTCTATACTATCTTTCAGTGAAGGCACAGGATCATAGGATCATAGGATCATAGGAAGTTACTAGGCTATTGGCCCTGATGCCCTTATAAGCCTATCCAAGAGTTTAGCCCATGTTTAGACAAGTCAGCACCCAATGCCTCTGTCCAGCAAGGACAGAGGTGGAATCTCAGGATGTATTTTCTGTTTCCCATCCATTTATCCAGATTGCGCTTAAAAATGGGTAGAGGTACTCTGCCTGATGTGGAGAGGGAGTCTATTCCACAGATGGTGGAGTCTCTGGGACACAAATCTGTCCCAACAACAAGTCCTATTAATGTCACAAACCAGGTTGAGGCCGCACGTGTAAGTTACTCGAATGGAGCTTGACTTGCAGAAATGCAGCAATCCCATCAAGAAAGGATCCGAGATCACCTTGCATGCCAGACAGAGGGCACCTCTGAGGAGTCTGTATGAAACTGAGTAGAGGGAAAGGACATTTAGCCTATCTGTGTATGGTAGATTTTTGAGGCCCTGGATACTCCTGGTGGGGAACCTCTGTGGTCTCTCCAGCTGCTGCATGTACTTTGTGAGGTACATGCTGAATGGGTTGTTGTACTCAATAATGAGCCTTATTAGGGAAGAATGCAAGGATGTTATGACCTCCTTGTCCCTGGATGACATATACTTACTTATGAGATGGGCCATGTAGAAAGCATTCCGTACAATGGAAGCAACATGGTGATCAAAAGTCAGGTTGCTATCAATCTGGGTGCCCAAATCCCTCACAACTGATTATGTGCTTAGAATGTTGTTATTAATGTGATACTTTGTGGGCATATCACTCTCCCCAAAGGGGATGATGATACACTTCTTGATATTCAGCTTGAGGCCATCTTTCTGCAACCAGTCATTTGTTTGGGTGAGACCCTCTTGGAGGATGTCCACATTACTAGGGGAATTGATGCCAGTGCCCAGCTTGCAGTCATCTACAAACTTGGTCAGCCACAGCCCACTGGTTTTGGCCTGTACTTCAGAACGGTATATCCCAAATAACAAAGGCACCAAGACCAAACTCTGGAGTACGTTACTCTTTATGGGTCTACTGCTTGAGATGGCTTCCCCTGTTTTGACTAGGTGGGTTCTATCAGTGAGCCGGTTAGCTACCCATTTGGTAACATATGGATTGATGCCTAGTTGAGAGAGTTTAACTATTATGCCTGAGTGGTGAATAGTGTTGAAGGCTTTGGCCAGGTCAGGGTAGGTGGTATGCACCATCTTCCCCTCATCCATGGCTCTGGTGACTGTCTTAAAGAAGTTGACCAAATTTAACAGACATGACCTCCCCTTGATGAAGCCAGACTGTGTGGGATTGAGTATTTGGAGGTTGCCAATGTCTTTGTTAATTATGTCCATGATAATCTGTTCCATGGCCTTGCAGATCAGGCTAGTTAGGTGATGAGTCTATAATTTCCCGGATTGGTGAAGACTCCACCTTTGTGCAAAGGGATGACAGTGGCTGTCCTCCACGCAGCTTCGACAAAGCTGGTACTCAGGCTTTAGTTGAAGAGGGAACCTAATGGTTCTGCAAGTTCCTGCCTGAGTTCATGTAGGATGCAGCCTGGGATGTTATTAGGTCCCATGGAGACTGTATTTTCTGCCTTTGAGAGAGCAGTGATGACCTGCTCCCTAGATATAAGGGGAAGGTGACAGGTACTGGGAATGTCCTGATTTACTCATGGGGGGACAGAGGGGTGAAATTTTTGCTGAATTTGTCAGCCAGCAAGTTTGCTATATCTATGGCATTTGTATATGTGGTGTCCTTGACCACCAGTTCTGAACAGATCTGGGTGCTTCCTTTGAGACTCTGGACATATGTGAAGAAGACCTTATGATAGTCTCTAGTAGATGTGGGCAATTTGGACTAGAAGTTTGCTTTGGAGGATTTCACTAGTGCTCCTATTTGCTTCTTCAGGCTAAGGAGAGATTGCTTCCAATTGGGTGCCTGCTGCTTCTTGGTCCTGGACAGAAATTTTTTCCTTTTGTTATAGAGTTTATTTATTCCAGATGCCCACCAGACAGGTTTACTCTACCTTGCGGAAGATGATTTAGTTCTGTTGAGTATTCCTGATTCCATGCATCTATAAATGCTCATATAGTGCTTTGGTATAGTTTTGGATACTGGTGCTAGTTCCAAGAGAGGGGGAGGGGGCTGTGAAGCTGTTTATACCATCCCTCAGGAGGTTGTAATCAGCTTTGGAGAAGTTTTTTTTTTGTTTAACCCTAGCTAGAGGGGGGTCAGGGGAGATGGTGACTTCAAAAGTGACTGCTTTATGGGCAGATCTTACCAGGGAGGATTATACTGCAGGGATGCTGCAGTGGTTACTCATGTTGGTTAATACCAAGTCCAAGATATTATCATCTCTTGTGGGGTATTGACTAGCTGTTCCAAAGCATTTTCATTGACAAAATCAAAGAAACTCTGGGCATTTGTGTTCTGGCATGAGTAGATCTTCCAGTCTATGTTTGGGTCACCCAGGATCAGGGTAAAAGGTTAAATCTTGATAGATTTGAAGAGGCCCAGATAAGTGGATTTGGCATCTTGACTCAGATTTGGGGGCCAGTAGCTAGCTAAGATTTGTAAAGGGGTTTTGTCAATGGTTAACTGCATCTGGAGTGTCTCCTGTAAGTCATACAGTTTGACCAGTCTGGAGGTGTGCATGTCTTTAATGCATATTGAAACTACACCTTCTTTGGCTTTACTCCCCACAGTTTGGGGTCTGAATGTATGATAGAATGAGTAACCAGGTAAGGCTGGGGTGCTCTCCGTAGCTTTGTGTGACTGCGCAGATGTCAGCTTTTTCCAGGGTTAAAAATGCTTGCAATGAGTGCAGTTTCATGTTCAAACTCCTAGCATTTAGCAGCATGAATTTTAATTTGCGTTTTGTTGAAATTTTTATGTTGGTTGTTTTAACCTCATCAATTTTCTGAAAAAAGACACTATGGGGGAGGCAAGAGCTTTTGTTAGAAGCCTGAAGCCTAAGTGAGACAGATGCAGGCCACCTCTGGCAAAGCATTGTGGATTGTCGATCATATCTTCCCAGGCTGTCAGGTACTGGATCCCTCGGGAATGACACCAGAAACATAGCCATTTGTTAAAGTCAATCATTTTCTGTTTGTATTGAAGCATCATTCTGGGTGCTTAAGGCTAGGGGCATACCCACCTGAGACACATATTCAGTGAGTTCAATCATGTCTCTCTTCATATAGTCCAGGTAGGTACATCTCAAGTCATTCACACCAGCATGGACTATGACAGAGTCATAACAGTACCTGTTGTTTAAAGACTTGCGTGCATATGTGATATGGTGGATTCTGACCCCTGAAAGACAACTAACCATGACTTTCTCCTTATCTGGCCTGGTGAAAGGCACATCTGTTTGTCTCACAATGGAGTCTCCTATGACTACCAGACCCAAATACTTCTCTGCTCTTTCTATGGGGATAGAGGAATTGTTCAACATGTAGCTGGTCAGGCCACATTGTATAATAGCTGACTTAGACAGATTACACTGAAGACCCAATAACTTTTCAAAATGGTGGAAAACATCTAAGACCTTGTAGAAAACAGCAGGGAGATTGGAACTTAGCAAGGAGCAATCATCTGCAAACATTACAAATGAATGAAGAGAACTATCTACTCTGGACTGTGTGGTTCATACATGTAAGTAATTACTAAGCTATCTGCCCTTTTAAGCTGGTATTAGCCAAGTATTAGCCTTACCTGAAAGGCTAGCTATTCCATTGCCAACAGAAAGACATTAGGAAAGATTGGGCAACCCTGCCTCATGCTGCTACCTGTCATATCAGGAAGGGATAACCCCCCATTGACAATAGCCTTAAAGGAAGGCGACAAATGTAACATATGCTCCTAAACTAGGAATTGCAGCCCTATGTTCCTAAGATGAAGGACTGTGAATAAGAAGTCCCAGTCTACTGTATCAAATACTTTTCAAATATCAAAGAAAATAATTCCTGCTTTCACACCAGAGTTTTCACATTTGCTCAAAAATGTGGTTAATGTAGAGCAATTATCAACCATCTCCCTCCCTTTAACAATACCTACTTGCCCCCCCACAATTAGAATACCCATAATGGTATCTAACCTTGTGGCTAATCTATTAGCAAAGATTTTATTATCTAAATTGATAAGGGAGATAGGTTGGAAGCCTGTCAATGCTGGAACGGTACCTTGGAAGCCTGCCAAGGCTGGGACGGTACCTTAGATTTGAAAATTACTGTAATAATGTCCTGGTTGATAAAGAATGGGAGGTTTTCTACTGGGTCATCTGTATTGAAAATGCCTTCTAAAGCTTTAAATACCACACACCCCTCCCATTTATAGAGCCCTGTAGGGAGACCATCTATTTCCAGGGCCTTGTTGGATTTCATACAGGAAGCAGCCTTAGCTATCTCTTGCAAAAAAAAAAAATCCACCTGTCTAAGGAGTGGGGTATCTCATCTGACAGAGGGTGAGCAAGTGGATTCTGAAAAATCCCATCAGGAAATATGTGTCTCTGCTTTCTGCTTATATAAAGCACAGTAAATGAATTTAAAAGTTTATTGGAGGCCACTATCTTTGATGATAGAGAATCCAGAGATTGTGTGAACATATGGTATGAAAGTTCGCAAAACAGCTTGTTTAAAAAACACACAATTCATTTGGAATCACCTTGCCTTCAAAGCAAACAAAACTGCAGTCTCCTCAACGGTTCATTTTCTACCTGAAAAAAATCTCCACCACAGAAGGCAGCCTTTCAGTTTCTAAGAATCCCATATTTCACCTTCAATCAGTCTGCTTTGGATTACTTTTAAATCCCTCTGTAATAAATTCAAACTCCTATACCCTTTTCATTCCATACGATCCTGCTTTTTGCCCTTTTTACCATAGCATTAAATGTGATGATTCTACATCTGAATTTCTCAGAAGAACATTTTGTGCAACAACCTGTAACCTATCCCTATCGTGAGGATTGCTCCACCTAAAATAGGACCAGTGACATGAACAGTTTTGGGTTTTGGGGAAGTCAGTTTAATCAATAGGATGAGAGGTGCATGGTCTGGAGGAGAAATATCATGAATCATAGGTGAGTGGATCTTATGCCAGCAGGGACTAGGGATAAGTATATAATCATTTCTACTCCCGTGCTGAGCCAGATTTCTAGAAAAAGATGGGATCATTGCACTGGGATGGCAGTCCCACCAAATGTCTACTGAAACAAACCTAGACAGGCAAGACATTATAACAGACTGACTTCTCTTATGGCATTCCTGATTACCATATAATCTATTGAGGTGGTTGTCAAATACTAGATTGAGCCCACTCCTACCACAATATAGAAGTTGGTTTCATCAATAGCTTATTACCATGAATTAAAAAACATAACAAATAAGTCTTTATCATCAGAGTTAGGTGAATAAATATTTCCAGTGGCCCACAATTACCTATTGGCTGTACCTATCCAAACAAAAAACACCTACCCTTCTCACTTTGAATAACATGAGAGATCTTAAGTACTAAGCTTTTGCAAAACATTATTAAGACTTCCCTATTCTACCCCCAGGTTTATGGTTAACATAAATAGTAGTGAATGGTCTAATACCAAACGTAATCATTTCCTTAACTTCAAGTTTTGCTTCTTGAAGACATGCTGTCAAAGCTTTCTCTCTCTTTAAACATTGTAGAATTCTTGCTTGATAGATTGGATGAGAGCTGCTTCCCACATTCCATGACAGCAATTTAATATCTGACTGTGTACTGCAATCACTGAGGAGCTTGAAGAAAAAATGACACAGGCACATGATGTTGAGCCAAATCCACCCCCACCCATTCCTACGGGCATCTCTCAGGCTGAAGCAGAAATGATCCCTTGGGTATGGAATAACTACACCTGGTATAAAAGTGCCAAGCAGCTATTAGAAGAACAAGGCCTTAACACAATCCCCTCAAAACTATCTCATGGGTAATTATTTTACTATCTAACCCTAGAATATGACATCCTGTAAATACTCCTAAAACATTTAGCAGTCAAATTTGACTACTATCAGTTAAAAGAGCCAATAAACAAGGGGCTACATGCATAACAAATTAAATAATCTAAACACCAATCGACAGACATCCACTCCTGAATAGAATGAGCCCCTGGTATTACTGAGGTTGAGAATCATAAAATCCATAGTAGTAAAACTAAACTAACTAAGGAGTGAAGCTTATGGATAAAGCATGGGTTAAATGGACACAAATGACTGTCACGTTTTAGCACATATTTAGATATGACTAACAATATTGGCACAATAACTTATAAAAATGTTACTCTTATAGCCAGAGTCATAACACAGACATGCACATAGTCAGGGGAGGTGCACTCATAAAATATTCAACTGTATAAGTGTACTAAGCCTTAAGCAAAACTTCATGAATGTTAGTGACAAATTGCAGTTCCAATAGTCAATGAAACCACTGCTTGCATTACCATTTGAGTCACCAGAAACAAAATAATACATGGCTAATCACTTACCTCCACATGGAACTTGCTCTCAACAAGAAAATAAGAACATTTGAGTTAAATAATGCAGTATTTTTAGAGTGAGAAAAAAGAAACCTTACAGCACACCTCACAAAAGAAATATACAGATATGCTTACCTACCATATATGCTGTGCGGAACTAGGCATTCTATCTGTATAAGAGTATGGGAAAGAAAAAACAGGCAAAAGGGCTGAGCATTAGTTATCTAAATAGCATACCATTCTTATAAATTATAATTAAAATTCCAAAAATAAAGTACAGAGCCTTTAGGTAAGCCCCAGCAATTTTCACTAAATAAACTAACATTGTTAATAAGTACAATTTATACAAGTATGACTTAAATCAGAAAAATTGCTAAGAGTATGCAAGTTAGATTAAAGAATCTAATCTTTAGCAGATAGAGAGTATAGTAGTTTCCAGAAGCTCGACAAGGCCATTGTGTTGTAATCTTAGCCCAGAGACTTTGCAAACTCTATGCTTTAATTAGTCAGTCCTTACCAGAGCTTTTGTTCAGCCTTTCTAGGCCCTGGGCAGACTAGCAACTCTCATCTGCGGAGTCTGATGACCCCCCCCCCAAAAAAATTTCTGACTAGTCTTTCCCACTTGATTGGGTTTTTCTAGAGAGGTGTGAAATTCCAAAGACTTCTTAGGCAGACTTTGGCCCTGCTTGGACCATCATTGGAACTTCTCTTGTAATTTTTCCAAGGTTTTTATGGTTCTTTGACTCCCTGGAGCTTTAAGTTACAGTGTGGTCCTCAAAATCTCCCCATGTATCAAATTGTGACCTCTCCAGGAGCTATACAAACAGGTTTTCTTTATCAGCCCTTTGTATTACCCTTTGATGTTTTCACATACGCTAGAAGAGATCGGCCACTGGGGTGTCTTTCTGGCCAGTTCCCACTCCATCTCTTTGTCTGTCCAATACATCTCACTATCCTCCTCAACCTCTGAATTGTAGAGCTGGTTTTGACACTAGTGAAAAAGGCACTGGCTTCTTGACAGGATCATAGGAAAGCTTTTTGCTTCACACACTCTGCCGTGAATATAGCAGGGTGAATGTGCTGTACTATATGGCCCTAATCTAGCTGGAAATTCCTAAATGTCCATAAGTATTGTCTCAGTTTAAAAAGGGGTTGTGAGTAGTCTGCAAGAAAATGCAAAGTGTATGGCTTCTACCAAATCCTTTTGTTTACTCAGCTATACTACACTAGCCAATCACGTGACCTTGCCAATGAAATTTCTTTTCTTGTAATGAGGACCCACTGTGTCCACCCTTTAAATACCTCTATTAAGGTAAGCAAATAAACAAATGGCTTACCTAACAAATGTTTGAAAAATGCTCTGACTTCCTGATCTGGTATTTCGACGCACCTGTTACCCTTATGTTCACTCATTGGAATCTGTTTTCAAGATCGTCTAGCGTATTAAACTGGGTAAGAGAATGTTTAATTTATCTTGCTGTTTTTGAGGTAATGCATCCCTATCCTGCAGTATTTGTACTTTAGCTTTTAGTGCAGTGGCCTCCATCTCCAGTGCTGCAATATGACACATCTACTGCTTGTGCAAAGCCTCTAATTCAGAGAACAGCAGGAAGAGATGTTCAAAAAGCAAGGGTAGTTCACCATCCATATCAATAGTTTGAATCTGCAAATTCAAATCCTGTTGATCTAACATAACTTTAACTAGATACAGCCACTGCCAAAACACTTGAGGGGCAAATAATTCTATTAAAACTGTACCTTTCACTAGTTGTGGAGTGTGAGTGAAATAGTAATGCGGCCAACTTTCTCAGGCATGCCGTGCCCCCTTGTGGAGGCATCACTGATAAAAAATGTGAAAATACTTTAGCTTCACCTATATTGCAGAATTATACTAATCTTGCATTAAGATTTCAGTATTTACCAGTTGTACAAATAGATATTCATGGTGGGCAGAAGGATATTCATATGTTAAGACATAAATCTGATTGGCATGTAAACCTTAAGAATATAAAAGCAATGACTTGACTAATGAGTTACATCAGTATTTAAGATAAGGCACTAGGATTATTTGTTTTTCATTATAATGGCCTAACACTTAGTAATTACAGGATCCATGCAGTTGAGCAATAGGTTTGTTTGGTTGTAGAAGTGATCAAATGTCTTGTTAGAACCTATCACTGTTTGTTAGAATGTGTATGTAACAACATGAGATCATATTTCAGTGGGGATAAGGAAAATTCTCTTTATACTCACCACTGTGCACTCTTGGAGTTAGTATAATTACAGATGTCGGGGTATGGCAGGTTATGGAGCAAACAGTTTTTCTGGTTTTCTATTCTGCTTTCCTCTTATTTAAGTGCATGGGTATTGAGCAGTGTAATTTCATTGTTTAGCTACATTTTGATTATTTTGCGATCATGGAGTTAGTATATTTATAATAATGGGGTCTCGGGGTGCAGGGGAGGCTTGCTGTCTGAAAAAACATGTTTTTTTTTATTTTGCCTGTTGGCTTGATGTGGTTTGTTGGCTTGCTCCCTGCAAACATGTTGTTTATTGTTTTTATGTGGGTCCAGACTAAGAAAGTACACACACACACACACACACACACACACACACACACACACACACACACACACACACACATTTGGATTGTTCATCTGGATAGTCAAGATTCAGTTCATCTACTGAATTTTGTTGAATTCCAATTTGTCACGTAGTGTAAATAATACTTTTCACTCCACCTCCCCAACACCACACACACAAGACCCATGTTACCATCTGTTGTAATGTTTTAACAGGGTAAGATTTGTTTGAATTCGCTAGAAAGTCTTCTGATTCTCATTAAGTATAAATCAAATAATGCAATGAAGCTGAATAGTATTGTGTGTGTGTGTGTGTGTGTGTGTGTGTGTGTGTGTGTGTGTGTGTGTGTGTGTGTGTGTGTGTGTGTGTGTGTGTGTGTGTGTGTGTGTGTGTGTGTGTGTATGTATATGTAGCTCTTTGTCACCAGTATTGAAAACAACTGTCATGGACTATTATTCACTGTACTACTGTTTTTACAATGTTGAAGATTTTCTCCCCAGGACTGCTGGAAAGGGGCATGCTGCTTAATCAGATTAGCCTGGTCATGTGAGAACATATAGAAACTAGCTTCTGATTTTTCCTTTTGGCACTGCCAGGGTTATTTTGTTGCCCAATTTATGGTGGAAGAAAATAAAGTAAAAAAAGAAATAAAGATAGATCTCTTATGTGAGCTAGTACAAGAATACAGGAAGGAAGAGGAACAGGTTTTTGGGGCAGAAGATGAAAACTTTAAATAAAGTGGCAAATATATCAAGCTAAGAAAAGTGGGGAATAAAGTAAAGGACAATGGTAGGTGCATGCTGGCGCTTGGGGAGGGGTGTCTAAATAGTATATATAGGTAATGGCATTAGAAGATAAGAAGGCTTATGGATGGAGACCACATAGGTAGGAATAATTAGGAGTTATACCAAGACTGAGAGATGAAACAGTACTCACAAAAACAAACAAAAGGGGGCAAACATAAAGGAGGGGCAGATAGTTGATGCAAGCGGAGCAAGGGCTGTGAAATGGATTGCAATAGGTATACCAAAATGCACAATTATTATGGGGTTAGATGAAAACTTCTGATAAAACATGAATGTATTGTGTTAAGAATACTTACAATTTATCCTTTTTAATGTTCTTGTGAATCTGTCTCTGCAGTTTTTGCTATTTAAAAATACATATAAATGAAATATAACCCTAACATAAGAAGGCTCAGTGCTAGTATATGTAGAAGACTTCATTAAGGTACATAAATAATGTAAATGTTGATAATTACAATGAGGAATGTGTCTGTTAAGAAAAATGTAAAAGCAAATGGAGGAGAAAATAAAAATTATAAAATTTCATTTAAAAATGCATACATACTCAGTACAGTTTAATAATAGTCATTATTAGTGACCCTCAAAACGTTCATCATATTTCTCTATTAAAGAATTCCAGAACTTAAAGCCAGTATATTTTCTTACTTCTTAACTTTATAATTTTCATCTCTTTCTGATATACTTCAGAGGCTACCACAAGACAATTCAGAAAAGAAGGTAATCTTTTTCCATTTTTTATTATTTTTCATGCAATTGCCAAAATTTCCCAAAACAAAGGGTATTCTGATATTTTAATGCATTAAGGAACTGGAGAATTAATAAGTATTAAAGAGCTCATTAAATTATTGTCTGGCTACAATGTTCTTAAAAATTCATGAATATCTTCTCAAAATGTATTCAGCTTAATACAGGCAAAACATATCTTGCCAATCTGTCCTTATTAAATTTTTACTTACTTTATTAAATGTTTACAATCACCATAAATCTTTTTAATTTTAATGAGTTATGAAAATTTTGTGTACATATTTCCAAGCAAGTATTTTCTAGGACAGACAGGAAGTTATTTGACCAACAGATCTTAGGATTTATTTCCTATTTTCCTAACTGTTAACTTCATATAAATTATATTGCTTTATGTAGTTTCAATATTGTGGCTTAAATGTAGTAAAATCATTTAGAAAAAAAATTATAAGACTAAGATAACTTTTGGTATCTACACTACCTTTAATTATAGGACAAAAGTAATCCAATGAGGGGAGAAACTTTTCTTGACCTTTTCAGATACGAGTATAATATTTTTCAGTATTAACTACCTAATTTGTATTCTGTTAATCATGCTGTATATGCCATTAAAAACTTAGAAAGTATCCATTCTTTAAATAATGTGTTTAAACATGTATTTTACATTTCTAAATAGCATTAACATAATTAGAGTTAGTTGTCTAAATGTCAGTTAATGGCTCTTGTGAAGTTTTTCTTTTTTTTGAGATTTTGATTAAATTTATCAGGATTTTCCAAATTCCAGAATTTATTCAAAACCTTTTGTCATTCCCATGAAAGAAACTATCACAGAAATTAATTATATTTCAGTTTATGAAAAACAGTTCCTGTCACATTACTTGGTTTATCAGTGGATATGTTCTGTATTCTTGTTCTGAATAAAATGACTCATCCTAAAACTTCACTTCAAGAAGTCTTTATGAAAAAAAATCTAATTACTGGTTTCTAGCACTAAAGACCTGTTTTCAAAGATGGAAAGATTGGATAATAAAATGGAAATCTTAAGAGGAGTGGAACAAACAGGTTGGATTGCTTAAATGTATAACTGAGTAACATAGCTTTCAAATGAAGAATATGGAATCAGCTTTAAATGACTTGGAGGGAAGATTAACTGAAGAGGGAACATATATTACTGAAATAGAACATCTGGCTTTTAGAAAATATAGATGATCTGGAGAATTGAGAGAGAAGGAACAATTAAAGAATAGATGGTGAGCCAAAGAAATTATATAATATGTTACATTTTCTTAAATCTTGGTTCCCCAAGATCTTAAATCTACCTGAAGCACTATCTCATGTTATAGAAAGAGCTAATAGAGCATTTATTTCTAACATAGACAAAGACCTTGTTTTGAGAATTGCCTAGTCAAATCCTTCACCCAAAACTGAATGGAGCACAATTGATTTGATAATACCTATTTCACTAAAGTGATGGAAAAACGGAAAACATTATTTGAATTTATTAAAGAACTGAAGGAAAATAGAAGAGTTCATCTGCTCTTTTTCTGCAAGGATTAAAATGTTTTAACAGAAGGTCCAATAACTTTTAATTCTCTAGAATAAGCAGTTTCCTATGTTCAATCCAATAAATTTCTCAAAGCTTCAGAGAATATAGATTGGTCAGCTGCTTCCTTGAAGACGCAGGCAGAGAAGAGCAACTGCAAAACAGTTACATCTAAAAACCTCAAAGACAAATGGCCTGTCGCTAAACTGAATGATATTTAATGTAATACTGCACTATGGTTTTAGTACTCAAAGTATTTTTGCAGGTGAATAATCTCCTAGGTAAGTACATGTTGTTGCTATATAGTTTCCTAGAAGGTTTATAGGCATCTACCTACAGAAAAATAATTAATTAAGTGGGAGACCACAGACATTTAGTTGTATACCTAATATTTATTAATATATTAAGTTTTATTATAACATTAGTCCAATATTCACTCACTTCTGTATAATTTCTCTCAGTATCATCCCTACTATTCCCATCATCAGAGGCATTTATAATTACCAAACCCTACCCCCCCTGCTTTCCTTTCCTTCCCCACTATTTTTCCCACATACCTCTCCTTTTCATTAGTATTCATCTACTTCCTTTGCTTGTTTCTTTCTGTAAACATATTTAATTTCATATTAGTTTCTTCAAGATTATTCTGCATTTCTTTAAGTACATCATATTTCATCTAGCAAATAGCTGCAGTATACTTATAATTCATATCTGCTATTCTAATATGAATCATATACCTCTGGTCTACTGTCACTGATCAAGGTTTGCATATTTGCATTTTTGTTTATATTTGCTAATCAGAACATCAGATTTACTGCTGATACATTTAACGTTCATGGCATACAATAACATGAACCACCACTGTGGATTTTATAAGTAGTAAATATAACAATATCCGCACTACACTACACTTGTTTTTCTTAGAATTAAAATAAATGATGCATTGAAGAATAAGCTGCAGCTGACAGAGTGTAAATATTTTGTATGTGAATTATAAGTCTTTCAGCTTTGTTTAACTACTGCTAACACATGCACCTGTCTTATTTAATGTCATGTATAGTGTTATGCAGAAGTGGTCAATATTTATGACAGTCAACAAATCAAGCACCAACTCACCCAGTTAATGCCTTTAACTAGACAAACTTGTTGACTTGCCAAAAACTTGAGATGTCCAATTAGCAAATCATTTATTACTAGCAAAATTGAAAGAGAAATAAGCATTTTAGCAGGGGGTGCAATCCCCCATGTGTCCTCCATACTGAGATTGGTTTACCACTGAGAAAGGGGAACATTTCAACCCCTATATGGAGAATTCTGATCTCTTTATAAGGATCTGATTCTCTTTACCCACAGTAGCACTCAACAAAATAAGTCTAGACCTGATTTCTTGCTTAATGTGTGGGAGACTCAGTGAGAATAAAGGCAGTAACAGGCTCTTAAGGAGTTGTTCCTCAGTGAAATGGAGTTTACCTTCCTATGTATATTCTCACTTCTGCATTTGTTGGTTATTATAGACTTCTTGTTATAAAATCTTGTATGCCGTGTGTGTGTGTGTGTGTGTGTGTGTGTGTGTGTGTGTGTGTGTGTGTGTGTGTGTGTGTGTGTGCGTGTGTGCTGTATATGTTTATATGCATTTGTGTTTGCATAGATGTGTGCGTGTGTGTGTGTGTGTGTGTGTGTGTGTGTGTGTGTGTGTGTGTGTATGTGTGTGTGTGTTTGTGTATGTAAATGACTGGCACCTCCTCCATTTCTTTAGGATTTGCATAGCTTTTATAAGTCAGTATGCATAGTTTTCAATACTAAGTAAAACAAAGAGTCCTTATCACCTAATTGCATCTTTCCATGTATTACAGAACATCATTAGTTACTCCTGGAAACGTCATGTTGGCATTGTCCTGTAAGCTCTTTAAACTTATAATACTTCATCTCAGGCTTTCGTAAGACCAGATGAACCAGACGCTACAATCCCTCTGAATAGTAACCAGATGAACCAGACGCCACATACCCTCTGAATAGCAACCAGATGAACCAGACACCACATACCCTCTGAATAGCAACCAGATGAACCAGACACCACATACCCTCTGACTAGTAAAGAGTGATATCTCACAAATGGTAGGCACTTCCCATGAAACATAGGTGAGAAAATTCTCCTTAGGGCCACATACTGGTACAGAATTACATGGAGCAATTGTTTATGTCTTACATTCTGAACGCCTATTTCTTTTCTCAAAGTTGAAGTGAACCTCTATTGTAGTCCAGTATACAACTGTTATACTTTTAGATATAATTGTAATGCAATTTTATGAAACATCTTGTATATCCTCACCAATTTCATTTGTACACTTTCATTTGAATATATTAACATTTTTATTTATTTTAATTGTTACAACAAGAGTTGCGTCATAGTCAGAGTTGAAAATATTAGTATAGATGGAACTCTTCTTTCTGGGTTTCAGCTGAAAATGCGATTTGATTCTCCCAATCAGCAAATATAGCTAAATACATCTTGATCAGCATTAATTCTAGTAAAATAAATAATTGTGCTATCATGACAAATATAGAATAAAAATGGAATCATTTTGCAGAAAAAGGAAACAGTGATAAAGGAAAAAAAAGCATGAATGGGGAGGGTGTACAAATCAAATTAAGTCAGGGTATACTGTATGGGTAAATGCCAAGTAAAAAGAAGGCAAAAGAACTGGAAGTTCTCTCTATTTAATCAGCTGATAATTTTTAAGTGCAAAAATCAACAAAATAGTCTCTCCACTGACTTTCCTTTCAGCTAAAACAATTTAATAGCCATTGTGGCCAAATAAAGTTCATGTTCCTGTCTGTTTGATAAATTCACCACCTTACCTAATAAACTAAATCATAAACTACTAGATGAAAATCATCTGATTCCTAAATATTTATTCTAGCATAATCTTTGTCTGATCATACCAGAGTTGGTCTTAAGAAGAGGTCCTCCAACAATGGATTACATTGGACTCAGGCTTGCCAAAAAAAAAAAAGATGCATTCAAAAGTCGCAGCAAATGTAAAGCATGAGGTAAATAAAGAAGACCACAGAGAATTCTATATTATATTAACAAAAATCCCTAAGAGAAGTATATCATTTCTGTTGCCAAAGCAGAACTACCCATGCATCATTAGCACTGTAGAGACAATATGGGTCCACTTCCTTCTATTTTTCATTTGCTGTCTCCTTTGGACAAATGAGTAGATAGCCTCAATTCCTAAAAGTAAAAGGGGTAGACAATATAATTTATTGGTGAATTCTTAATTTAATCCTTTAGAAATCTATGAGATAAAATAATGTCCTCTAGAGCTAAGATCAAACAGACTGTCTCTTTACTTGGCTCCAAAATGATATTAAATAACAAGGAACAGTGACTTTTACATATATATTTCATAAATTTAATAACCAGTGAAGTAAAAGTTTAAGAATATTATCTGCTAAGAACAAATAATAGAATTAAAACTATTACACAGGTAGATTTAACTCCCAAGAATACTTGCTTTACTGATCATAAGTGGGAGATGGTGCAAATTGAATTTTGCATAACTTCTTAAATACAGTCATCAAAATGAGTCCATTGATACTGATATTGATGTAGTCAGCCATTTTCCTACACTAATTCGGTCATATTTCTCTCTCTACAGGAGGTTGAAGATTTAATAATGAGAGTTTGGAAACTATGAGTATTCAACTGTGATTTAACACAAGTAACAGTGAACTTCAAAAGTTGCTGTTCTACACTTAAAGTATTCTTGGCAGCAATATATTCCCCTGCATCCCTGATATGTGGAACTGCGCCCCATACCCCCAATACTTACAAATGCTAACTCCAAGATTACTGTACTTTGGTTACAAGAGAATACTCCTAGATAGAGCTTTTTAGACTCAGTATACTTTCTCCATATCTACACTTAAATTCTTGTAATTGTAAAGACTGCAGTTATGGTCTTTATACTTGTAATGGGAGCCCACTATAGTCATAGTTTACAGCATGAGGTAACAAGAAATACATGCATACAGAAATTTCAGGTACAGGCAATAATGCCCTTCAAGCTTGCCAATATATCAAAACAGTCACTCCCATAATAAGTCTCCAAGTTGTTTTTAAAAATATCTAAATTAGTGCTTGTTTTAATTTAATTTGGCAGTCTATTCCATGTATCAGATACAGTTTCAGCCAACCAGTTAGTACATCTATCATTCCTGTATAATCTCTCAGTTTAATTTCTCCAGGGCTTTTGGGTTTCTAATACCATGATGGGACTGGACCCCATTCCTAAGTCAAAGTATGATTAAAGTTCATGAAATTTGTATTATTTCAATCTTTGTTGTTAGCCAGAAGTGGTCTGCTCATCACCCACAATATTCTCAGAAGTGACTCCTTCTGCAATTCAGACTGAGTTACCTGTATCGATAACATATCTAAATATGACTGTAAATTCTTTTTTATGGGGCCTATTGCTTTAACTACTATTGGAAGTGTCTGGGCATCCTTCTTCCACATTGCCCTGATTTCTGCCTGCAAATCCTGGTATTTTATGACTGCGTGTGTCTCTCTGTGTATAAGACACTGTAGTCACTGGGTGTAGCAGTTTCAATGATCAATGATACTTTTGTCTTCTTTTCATGGACTGCTATATCTGGTTTTCTCGCATCTATTTTTTAACTGTTGGCAATGGGTGATCCCATGTGATATAAATTTCATCTTTTTCTATAATGCTTTGTGGCTCATGTTTCCAATGCTTCTCAGCTACTTCAGTATTATAATGTTTGCACAATCCCCAATGCAGCAGTCTTGCCTCATTATTATTAACTAAATAGAACCAATAAACCAAATGGCCAGTAAAATAAAAGACTTTAATATCTCAGCACCTCGGCTAACAAGCCTTCAAGAGATAAAAAACAATACACTGAAACACATTTTATAATACCCCCAATAAACAAAGCAATCAAACAGGTCATAGTAGTGGTAGTAGTGCCCTATAGTGGCAGCTACAAGTTATTTTTTACATAATGTAGGTTTATTATTTCATAAATATTCATCATACTTCATAAATATTTATCAGAATCTGCTATGAAATTGGATTCATATATACATGATTCTTTTGATTTTCTAGAAAAAATTCAGTCTGTGAGATGAAAAGCTAAGCATGATTCGTTTGTTATGGATGTTAAAATCCTCTATAGTAATATTAGTCATTCTTTGGGTGTAGAGGCAGTACACCATTTTTTAGGAGATAGCCCTTTAATTAATTATGTTGTAGAGTTATTGTATTTACATTTAACACATAACAATTTTGAATTTAATGGGGAAATATTCCATCAACTTAAGGGGACGGCGATGGGTGCATCGTTTGTCCTGATGTATGCAAATCTTTTTGTGGGTTTATTTGAAGTCAAGCTAGATTTTTATAAAAGGTTTGTAATTAAACACTTCAGATTTATTGATGACTTAATTGTTTTTGTGTGAAGATGGAGAAATGTTTGTTGATGATTTTGTAAATGATTTGCAGAATAATACTTTTGGTATAAAATTTGATAGTGTTCGATCTGGCTTGAAGGTGTTTTTTTCTGGTTATTGAATTAGTGGTAGCAGAAAAATATTTTAACTAGAGTTCATAGAAAATTTCCATATATTAATCATGTTTTAGATGGGAAAAGTTGTCATCCATCTCATTTGATTAACTATTTGCCTTATGGTGAACTATTGAGAATTTCTAGGCTCTGTAATACAGAAAATATTTTGATAGATGAAGTGAGTAAGACTTGAGTTATTTTTTACAAAGGGGATATGATCTGTCCATCTTAGAAAGAGCTTTGAATCAGCTGTTTGGGATGAGCCAACAGCTGAATAGTGAAGATAGTTATAACAGTAACTATAGAATGGTGAGGCATAGTAATAATAATGCTCAGATGATAGAAGAGAAGGTTTATTATGTTACTGCATATAATATTTTAACTGATAAGATTTCTGATGTTGTTAAAATCTTAAAGGACATTTTACCTAAACAACCTGCCTTGTCACTAAAGAGTGATAGTGCATTGTTCTTTTATAGTTCCTAGTACTGAGTTAAGGGTAGATCCCAGTTTTTTGGGTACCTTTCCTGTGGGAACTGTTCGTTTGCAAGTATATAGCCTCTTTTTTTTGGTAAAATCAATTATGTTAAATATGTACCTAGGCAATTTTTTAGCTGCAATAGTGTGGGTGTTATTTATGCATTGAGATGTTCCTGTAGTCTTTTTTATATTGGAGAAACTAAGCGTTCTTTTAGGATAAGACTACAGGAGCATCTTAGAGATATTAAATTTAAGAGAGTTGAAAGCCCTATAGCAGCTCATTATTTATTGTGCCATTGGGGGGGGGGGTCCCAGTTGCCTTAAAAGTACTATTTTGGAAAAAGTAGTAGGTTATAATGTGGTTGAATTGAAAAAGAAATTGCATTATAAATAACCAATAAACATTTTGAAGTTTGGAACTTTGTCACCTTCAGGTTTGAACCTTGAGTGCAATTGGAAGGTGTTGCTTTAAATTAAGTGCAGCTTTTTATTGGTTGATTAATGAATGGTTTGATTGCTTTCTTTATTGGGGGTATTATAAAATGTGTTTCAGTGTATAGGTTAGTACTAAGCTAACTGCCCTTGTGAGCCATTTTAAGCCTAGCCAATTATTCCCTGTGAAACTCCAACACTGCACCTTGTGTTTATAAGGCAAACACCTTAGCCATTAAGCCACTCTCCCAATCCCATTGGAGTGTTTTTTATCTCTTGAAGGCTTGTCAGCCGAGGTGCTAAGATATTAAAGTCTTTTATTTTACTGGCTGTTTGGTTTGTTGGTTGTATTTAGTTGTTTTTTTCCTTTTTTGGTAGTTTGTTATTGCCACATTATTATGTCTTTCAGTATACAAGCCTTCTGACATTAATGTATCATACACAGCAACAAGACATGTGACTGTTTCCAATCTTGTTTTACAAAACCTGCATTTCTCTGTTTCTCTGACATGTTCAATGGACTTTGTAAACCAATGTGTATGTAGTCTACTTTCCTGGGCCGCAATATTAACCTTTTGTCTTTTGCTTTAATTTCACCTCTCCTTAACCATTCCTGAGTTAGATCCTGATAAACATGAAACTGTTCCAAGAATTTTATGTTCTTGCAGCTATATTTATGCATTTTCCACATTTCTTGACTTTTCATCTGATCCTTCACCTTATATTGTTTCTTTTGTTTTTTGGTACATTCAGTTGCTGCCTGATTTTTGTCTACTTCTGGTTTGATTTCCATTCATGCTTGACACTGATATGCTTCTGCTAAGCTAAGCAGGGAAGTCATCTTAAACATTTTATCCTCATCTTTTACAACTTTCACTATGTTTGGATCTTGTGAGGTCAGCAGATATGTATGCAGTCCTGTGATTGCAGATTTATGCACATAATCAATTTTGAGGAGGCTCATACTGTCTTCAGAATGAGGAACATATAGTCTTGGTATACACTGATTTTTGTAAATCATTTGATAAACATGAAGCATTTTCTTGTTTTCCTGTCCAACTGATCCAATACCTTTCTGGGGCTAGTCAGTCACCTCAAAACTGCAAGTTAAAGCAGGAAGAGTACACTGGTTTATAGCTTGGACTTTGTTCCTAGATATCAGGGCTATTTCAGTATTAATTTTAGTTTTGCAAAATATTCCTTACTAAGTCTTACCTACATTTGTTCATGTTTTATTGTTGATCCTTCATTACTCTCCAAATATTTATACACTCCCTCTTGCTCAAATTCTTTTATATCACTGTCATGTCCCAGACTTATATTTTGTTGGTGCTACAGGTTTCCTTCTTTAAGTTGCTTTTGTACAATTATCAAGACCAATTTATTTATTTATTTGCATTTGTAACTGGGAAGGTCCACTGGGCCATATTGAGCCCATTTTCAGTGGAAGCCTGGAGAGAAAAACTCCACATTAACACTCACATACACTAGACCAATATGAACAATGATGTACAATAGAAGAGTCACAGTTGAGTACATTTATTTATTTTACATTTGTTGTCCTGGAAAGTCCGGCTGGGCAAAACCCATTTCAGAGGAGGTCCTGGGAGAAAAGCTACACATACTAACAATTACATAGATAATGAATTAATCATAAAAGAAACATAGCTGAAACATTTCATAAAGAACATAGACATAATAAACATATTGATGAAACAGTAAGTTACATAGCAGGGGATCTTAATTCAGTACTTATAATCAAAATGGTATAGGGTTCTTACTTGCTGAAACTGGTACTTATGTAGTTAGGTATGATGAATGAGGAAGCAGAGATTATGTCAACAGCCTTGTAGTGACATATAATAGGAGATGGTAGAAAGCTGGAAAAAGGATAAAAAGAAGATATTGTAGGAAAGTAAAAGCTGTTAGTAGAGCTGGTTAGTCAGTGTAAAATATGGTTCTGAATAGTTAACCAGGGAGTGGATATATGATGATGCACCAGGGTAGGATGCAGAATATGAGGTTGGCATAGTAACCACTGATTGGGAATGTTTATTGTTAGGGGGAGGAGATTAGTTGTACATAAAATATTAGCAACAGTTGAATGAGCAAAGTAAGTAATTAGAGTGTACAGTATTTGTGTTCAGTATAAGAGATATGGTAAGGTTCACAATTAAACTGTCACAATTAGGATAAATAAGTTAATCATATAAGCAACAAGTTCTGGCAATATGGCAATCATGAATATAAACACTTGTGAAGTCCTAACTTAAATATGGGAGAGTGTATATAACACATAGTACAAGTACTATTGTTAAGTAGATGTTTCAAGATAGAAGACTTTAGAAGACATTTTATGATTCATGATACTAGTAGGTAGAAGATTTAGAATAGACAGAGTAGTAGATAATAAAGGTGTAAAATAGCAATGGAAGAGGGAGTCAAGTTTTGAGAGATGAGATTTGGCACATGTGCAATGCCATAGAGAGGAAAGGTGCATTGCTGGTAGTCCTTATTGATGGTGGTAGGGTGTTCTATAGTTCGGCAATAATAAAGGAGTAGAGCATCTGGCTAGCAGAAAGGTTTGTTTTTTCTTCCTTCAGGAGCAGCTGGTTTTCAGATCAGCTAGGTCTATTTGGATGGTACTGAGTAAGTATTCAGGAGCAGCTGGTTTTCAGATCAGCTAGGTCTATTTGGATGGTACTGAGTAAGTATTCAGGAGCAGCTGGTTTTCAGATCAGCTAGGTCTATTTGGATGGTACTGAGTAAGTATTCAGGAGCAGCTGGTTTTCAGATCAGCTAGGTCTATTTGGATGGTACTGAGTAAGTATTCAGGAGCAGCTGGTTTTCAGATCAGCGAGGTCTATTTGGATGGTACTGAGTAAGTATTCAGGAGCAGCTGGTTTTCAGATCAGCTAGGTCTATTTGGATGGTACTGAGTAAGTATTCAGGAGCAGCTGGTTTTCAGATCAGCTAGGTCTATTTGGATGGTACTGAGTAAGTATTCAGGAGCAGCTGGTTTTCAGATCAGCTAGGTCTATTTGGATGGTACTGAGTAAGTATTCAGGAGCAGCTGGTTTTCAGATCAGCTAGGTCTATTTGGATGGTACTGAGTAAGTATTCAGGAGAAGCTGGTTTTCAGATCAGCTAGGTCTATTTGGATGGTACTGAGTAAGTATTCAGGAGCAGCTGGTTTTCAGATCAGCTAGGTCTATTTGGATGGTACTGAGTAAGTATTCAGGAGCAGCTGGTTTTCAGATCAGCTAGGTCTATTTGGATGGTACTGAGTAAGTATTCAGGAGCAGCTGGTTTTCAGATCAGCTAGGTCTATTTGGATGGTACTGAGTAAGTATTCAGGAGCAGCTGGTTTTCAGATCAGCGAGGTCTATTTGGATGGTACTGAGTAAGTATTCAGGAGCAGCTGGTTTTCAGATCAGCGAGGTCTATTTGGATGGTACTGAGTAAGTATTCAGGAGCAGCTGGTTTTCAGATCAGCGAGGTCTGTTTGGATGGTACTGAGTAAGTATTCAGGAGCAGCTGGTTTTCAGATCAGCAAGGTCTATTTGGATGGTACTGAGTAAGTATTGAGGAGCAGCTGGTTTTCAGATCAGCTAGGTCTATTTGGATGGTACTGAGTAAGTATTCAGGAGCAGCTGGTTTTCAGATCAGCGAGGTCTATTTGGATGGTACTGAGTAAGTATTCAGGAGCAGTTGTTTTTCAGATCAGCTAAGTCTATTTAGATGGTACTGAGTAAGTATTCAGGAGCAGATGGTTTTCAGATCAGCTAGGTCTATTTGGATGGTACTGAGTAAGTATTCAGGAGCAGCTGGTTTTCAGATCAGCTAGGTCTATTTGGATGGTACTGAGTAAGTATTCAGGAGCAGCTGGTTTTCAGATCAGCTAAGTCTATTTGGATGGTACTGAGTAAGTATTCAGGAGCAGCTGGTTTTCAGATCAGCTAGGTCTATTTGGATGATACTGAGTAAGTATTCAGGAGCAGCTGGTTTTCAGATCAGCTAGGTCTATTTGGATGGTACTGAGTAAGTATTCAGGAGCAGCTGGTTTTCAGATCAGCTAGGTCTATTTGGATGGTACTGAGTAAGTATTCAGGAGCAGCTGGTTTTCAGACCAGCTAGGTCTATTTGGATGGTACTGAGTAAGTATTCAGGAGCAGCTGGTTTTCAGATCAGCGAGGTCTATTTGGATGGTACTGAGTAAGTATTCAGGAGCAGCTGGTTTTCAGATCAGCGAGGTCTATTTGGATGGTACTGAGTAAGTATTCAGGAGCAGCTGGTTTTCAGATCAGCTAGGTCTATTTGGATGGTACTGAGTAAGTATTCAGAAGCAGCTGGTTTTCAGATCAGCTAGGTCTATTTGGATGGTACTGAGTAAGTATTCAGGAGCAGCTGGTTTTCAGATCAGCTAGGTCTATTTGGATGGTACTGAGTAAGTATTCAGGAGCAGCTGGTTTTCAGATCAGCTAGGTCTATTTGGATGGTACTGAGTAAGTATTCAGGAGCAGCTGGTTTTCAGACCAGCTAGGTCTATTTGGATGGTACTGAGTAAGTATTCAGGAGCAGCTGGTTTTCAGATCAGCTAGGTCTATTTGGATGGTACTGAGTAAGTATTCAGGAGCAGCTGGTTTTCAGATCAGCTAGGTCTATTTGGATGGTACTGAGTAAGTATTCAGGAGCAGCTGGTTTTCAGATCAGCTAGGTCTATTTGGATGGTACTGAGTAAGTATTCAGGAGCAGCTGGTTTTCAGACCAGCTAGGTCTATTTGGATGGTACTGAGTAAGTATTCAGGAGCAGCTGGTTTTCAGATCAGCTAGGTCTATTTGGATGGTACTGAGTAAGTATTCAGGAGCAGCTGGTTTTCAGATCAGCAAGGTCTATTTGGATGGTACTGAGTAAGTATTCAGGAGCAGCTGGTTTTCAGATCAGCGAGGTCTATTTGGATGGTACTGAGTAAGTATTCAGGAGCAGCTGGTTTTCAGATCAGCTAGGTCTATTTGGATGGTACTGAGTAAGTATTCAGGAGCAGCTGGTTTTCAGATCAGCTAGGTCTATTTGGATGGTACTGAGTAAGTATTCAGGAGCAGCTGGTTTTCAGATCAGCTAGGTCTATTTGGATGGTACTGAGTAAGTATTCAGGAGCAGCTGGTTTTCAGATCAGCTAGGTCTATTTGGATGGTACTGAGTAAGTATTCAGGAGCAGCTGGTTTTCAGATCAGCTAGGTCTATTTGGATGGTACTGAGTAAGTATTCAGGAGCAGCTGGTTTTCAGATCAGCTAGGTCTATTTGGATGGTACTGAGTAAGTATTCAGGAGCAGCTGGTTTTCAGATCAGCAAGGTCTATTTGGATGGTACTGAGTAAGTATTCAGGAGCAGCTGGTTTTCAGATCAGCGAGGTCTATTTGGATGGTACTGAGTAAGTAAAGAAGTAAGGGCGGGGCGCAGGGCAGTCTGATGGTTTGAATATACTTGTGTGTGCTGTGGTTAATTGTAAGTACGATAGTGTGGGAGTTCTAGCCAGTTTAGTAGGTGTAAAGAGTAACAATGGTAGGATG
This sequence comes from Protopterus annectens, assembly GCF_019279795.1. Classification (NCBI taxonomy): domain Eukaryota; kingdom Metazoa; phylum Chordata; order Ceratodontiformes; family Protopteridae; genus Protopterus; species Protopterus annectens. The sequence continues at coordinate 1,627,096,686 of NC_056739.1, forward strand.
ATTATTTTGCATTGGTTGTGAATTTGGCAATTTGTAGCACATCTCAAGCTTGGATTTCAGAGAGGACTGGATATTGGTAAGGAGAGGGGCATGATATAGGAGAGAGGGTAGTAGAAAGGTAGAGGCTAGGGTTTCTTTTGTGGAGTGGTTGAGGAAGGGTTTGATGGGTTTGTGTCTATAGAGGATGCCCAGTTTGGATGTGGTTTTCTTTTTAGATACTGCTGTGTATGTGCAGGTCTTAAAGTAGCTGATATGGGGTTCTGGTGGCAGTGGTAAATACCTTATAGTCTGGGCATAGGCATAGCTAGCAAACCTGTGCCAGCCTTTCCCAGGTGTGTGTGTGTGTGTGTGTGTGTGTGTGTGTGTGTGTGTGTGTGTGTGTGTGTGTGTGTGTGTGTGTGTGTGTGTGTGTGTGTGTGTGTGTGAAACAAATCTCCAAGTTTGTGTGCATCAGCTACTTGGGCAGTGACACAAAGCACTGGTTGTACAGAGGGAGTGTTGGAGGACTTGGTTTCGAACCCTGGCTAAGGACTCAACTTTATAGCTGTGCCAGTGGGAGGCTTATTAGGGATCTGGAGAAAGAGGGAGAAACCAGCCCCGGACTGACTGTGGTTTCTGTGTGCTCTTAAGGGAAACTGCACTTGACGCAGAGAGCTGCATCTGGAAATACTGTGTATACCTGTTATCCTCTCAGTGAATGTCCCCCACTGTTGCTAGTGGTGAGGATTGAGGCTCCTTAATTACTGGTTGGCAGTGGTGGGTGTTCACATCTTCCATGATGGCATTTGATGTCTACCCTTTCTGTCTCTTACTGCCCTGTGTTTTTGTGGTAAGACTTTATCTGTTATTAATTTAGCTGCACAGTAATATATCCTATTTACTTATGTTATATTGCATGAATTACTATGAATGGTCTTGATTACTGTGTTCATTTGTTTTATCAAATTTCTAACATTTTGGGTCTTATCGACTTTCTGCAGTTTATTTCTTTCATTGATCTTAATATGTCTATCCATCTCTATTAAATGAAGCAACTCTTCCCTTAGAGCCACAAAAGAAAATCACACACTGATAAAATTCAAAAAAGAAGACAAACCACACTGGCAACTGCTTTAGTAAATTAGCGCTTTCGTTTACTGGCAAATTGTAAACTTCTTCAGATAAAATAGCCATCTTAGCACATTGCTTAAATAGTGAACATATTCTGATGTCATAAATTGCTTAATTAATTAATTACTAAATCAAACAGCAATTTTTAAAGAGAAAATGTTCTTATAGGACCAAAATATTAAGTATTAAGTATTTACTACATAAATATTAAAAAATGTTTATACAAAATAACAAATAATTAAATGTATACATACATTGATAGTATAAAAAACATGGTAGTAATAACTACCTATATAATGCTTTTAGTTTAAACAAACTTTTAATTAAGATCATTTCATTCAGCCCTGGTGGTGACTATTTAAGCAATGTGCTAAGATGGCTATTTTATCTGAAGAAGTTTACAATTTGCCAGTAAACGAAAGCGCTAATTTACTAAAGCAGTTGCCAGTGTGGTTTGTCTTCTTTTTTGAATCTTCCCTTAGATCATTTTCTTCTAAACCAAGGGCACACTATTTGTTCTCCATTTCCTTCTACATAGATTATCTGATGATTCCAGTCTTTGATAGCCCTAAACTTTCCCAGAGGTATTCTGCTAATCACTGATACCTTCAATCATCCCCAGAGAAATGGATAGACAATTGATTAATTTAATCATTAAGGAGATTAATAAGTATTCAAAATTTTTAAGAAAATGGCATTTCTCCCTCTTAAACTTCTCTAAGCAATGCAAGAGATATTATATAGTAACTTTTTTGTGTTCTAAGTTAGCGTTTTTACAGGAAGACTCCTCTATCCAGTTCTAAAATGTTTCACTGTTACAATGGTTGCTTTATAACAAGTGCATAAGACTTCACAGATGTTATCATTGAGTCTGTATCCTGCTGAGATGTTATGGCAACATTTTGGTATTCAGCAAGGTCCTGGACATGGTCATGCATGGTGCTCTAGCACAAAGATATGCAATACTGCATAGGGATGGCTCTGCGGTCATACTGAATGCTAATAAGGCAGTCCAGGGGAGAGGTATATGTTAATTTGCCATGTGCTCTCTTCCAGGAAGACATCTACATGCCAAGCAATTTAAGAAATCATTCAGCCATGTAGATTAGCACAGCCATCCCCACCACATCAAAGTAGTGAAAACAGCCAAAAGGCTATGCTCAACTACCTAACATGAGAGGAGTATGGGGATTGGGAGGGGGGGCACTAGACACCAGGGATTACTTTACATTTTAGTGTCATAACAGCCTTTCAGCAGTATGGAGATTGGTGGGAGCAATTAACCACTAGGAAATTATAATGGTGTCATAATGCCATGTAAATTATTATGGATATTGGGGTGGTTGGAAAAAAATTGACATCACAGCAACAACAATTGTACTATAAAGGCACTTCAATTGTTACTGAAATCGGGAGGTGGGTGGAACCACAGGAGGGCAAATAAGTCAGGGGCAGGTATAAGGATTTTGGTGTGTGTGTGTGTGTGTGTGTGTGTGTGTGTGTGTGTGTGTGTGTGTGTGTGTGTGTGTGTGTGTGTGTGTGTGTGTGTGTGTGTGTGTTTGAATTTGTACTCGTATGTGTGGAGGAGTGACTTAGGGGGAATGCCAATGCTTACACAAGCAGCCATTTAGTACCAAAGGGTGCAGGTCAGCAATGATCTGCACACCACTTTAGTAACTGTGATTCAGACACATGCAGATTAACTGATAATGAGGTCTCCCCTCATCATGGCTAACATGTCTCTAAATTACAAAATACTGTGTCATGGGAGAAGGGCCTTTTTAGTGCAAGCTGCAGGGCCTTTAATGAATTCCCGGAAATGAATCTATCTCTGCTTTAAAGGTATATATAATACAAGACTCTCATATTTATAATGAATATATAAAAAATTCAAGACTCTCCCCTGGATTTACTATTCCTCCATGCAGGACTAGCTTAGTCCTGCACAGAGGTGGCCATCTAGGAGCAGGATGGCAGCGTGCCATGCATAGTAATGAGGCACACTGCCTGAGCTCCTAGGCTTACACAGAGCATGTAAGAGTGCAGGGGCCATGTCTGAGAGTAGAGCTCTCAGAATATATACCCCCCGCAATGAAGAACAGCATATAGGGGTAAGAAATGAGCAACACCGCTCATAGGTGTCCGCATATCCCCACCAACAGTCCCCCTTGTGTACAACAGCAACAGTATAAATAAAATGAACAAACCCTTTATTTTCTTTTCAAAATCCCATGAAAGCTAACCGTAGGTGTCCGGGTGTGCCCATCGCTTAGCTACGGTTAATGAAGCTTAATGGCTGAAGAGGATAACAAGGAAGATATATGCAAATGAAGCAGTACAGCAATAGTGTAGTGGACAGAGCATTTGCCTTACGAGCAGGCATTCCCGGTTCGAGTCCCACTGTAGCAGACTCCATTTTCCATGGCAAAGCATGTTATGAGTAATATTTATGTTACATAACCCACTAAATAACATATTTTTATGAACTGGAGTACTGCAGTAAATGCACATGTGAGGTGTCAGTGTAATAATAAATAAGGCACTAGTAAGCAGGTTTAAGCACAAATAAGCAGTAGTAAGCATATTTAAGCACTAGTAAGCAGGCTTTTGAGTGGCGGTAAGCAATACCTACACTGGTTAAGCAGCTCTCAAGCTAACTCTCTGTAAGCAGATGTAATGGCAGGTTAGCATTGCTTACCGTCACGCAAACCCGCACAAACCCACTTATAAATTATCAAACGTGCCTTAATCACTCTGTATCCAACAGCCCCTTGTTCTGCCCATCAACAAAATAAACAGCCATGCAGGTTTTGATCCCAGGATCCTATACACCATAGTCACAGTAGTGAGCCACCAAGCCATCACATAAGTACAGAAGAATGAGGCATCAGCAAACAAGTCTTCACCATAGCAAAACCAAACTGAACCTGTGAAAGGAATCAGTATACAGTCATATGTTCCACAACCCACTACATAACATAAATATGTGAACTGGAGTACAGCAGTAAACCCGAAAGTGAGGTGTAATAGTAATATAGTGTTGAAGTCCCCAATAAAACACAAGGACCCCATTGAGTGTACGTACACATTAATCATGGATACCAGGCAGATATATAAGATGTAATGAATAAGAAGTCAATGCTAGAAAGGAAATATAATGCAAAGTCTAATGTAAGCAACGTTAAGCATTACACAAGCCAGCATAGGAGGTGTAAGCAATGTGTACACCAGCTAACTCATTGTGCCCAGTGGTATACCCATTTAAACAATGCCAACCTTAGGTAAGCAGGTTTGCCCATAGCTTAGCCTTTTCAAAACTGGCCAATCATGGAAATGTGCAGGAAATTGGCCCTACGTAACCCCAAGAGGTGGGAATACATCTCATAAGTGGTTGTAGCTTCCTCTTGCAGGCACTATGGCAGTAAGGGGAGAAGGTATGCACTTTTGGGTGCAGTGCTGGTGCATCCAGGAGTCCAAGGTCATGACAGGACTCTTTGTGAAAGACCATGATCAGAGACTGCTGCAGAGCCAGTACCAGGGCTCTCCATATAAGGCGGAGGCCTGGGACCATCTCGCCGGTGACCTCACCAGTGTCACTGGCATACCCTGAACTGGTGAGCAGGTCAGGCAACACTATGTCGACCTGATGCAGTGTAAGGGGGACTTCTTGGAGGAGTGCCTCCAAGAGGCTAGAGCAGCAGGGGATGTTCCAGTCATGTGTAAGTATCACCCCTGTATGTGTGTATTAATTGCCAGCTCAGGTATATCATGGATAGGTATGGCTAAATATTCCTCTTATGTCCCCCATAGCTGAATGGAGCATGCCACAAGCCAGGAGGCCCACATCAATCGCCTGGCGAGGTTGTGATGCGAGGCAGGTCAGTAATACTCATGCATTTACTGTCATAGGAAATAAAACTAAAAGTAGTAGTAAATTAATTGCCAGTATAAAATCTGTATTGTTCAAGGCAAGTACTGTATACACTAGAGAATATGGTAGGAAGAGTCTCATATTGTTTGTATGTCAATAAAAGTGTAATAGCCTGACAAAACAGGTCTAACTGCTGGACTGCATGTGTATATTCTGGTATCATATGGTAATGTAGATTTGCAATCATGTAATAGCACTGTTGTATTAAGCACTGTTATACACACTGTGCACCATAAATTGAATGTGTAGGAATGCCTGTATATGAGAGGTGTAATCCCCAGAGGCCATTTATTACAACTGAGAGACACATAGACAGTAAACATGGAAAATGCAGACAACAAAAATCGAATAGCACATGCAACTGAGAGGTTAACTGTTGATTTTTAGCACACACAGCCACAGTTCGAATCCTGCCAGTAGTAGTAGTTTGCATACCAAATCATCCCCCACAACTGTACAGATATGTCCAGAATGTCTATTAAAGTGGCCCATATCTGTTGCCTATCAACCTGTCCCCCTGGGAAATCAGTGGGATGATCCCAGATGTATAGGCAGCAAACAGGAAATACAATTTATTGACACATCTATGAGAACAAAGCTGGCACACTAGCAACTCCCTAATACCTTATGTGACTAAGAAGCCACGTATGTCCCATTTACACCCCAACTTGTCAAGCTGTGGTCAGAGTGTGTACATTAACAGAGTGAGATGTATGTGCATAATAGTAATGTGGAATCTGGTACTGTGTGTGGGAACATTCAGGTAGTGCTAATAAACATTCCTCCCACAGGTCTGTCAGATACCAACACTGTGCCCAGAAATACAAGAATGATACCCAGTACTGGTACTGTTCACAGTGTTATTGTATGGCATTGTGACTGAAGCAGTTGCTCAGAATAATGACGTATTACACATCACTGTCGCCCACACTGTCTTACAATGTATAACAGTCTAGGAAATCTGTATAAAACTGTTGTAATACAAGGTCAGAATGCAAAAGCACAGGGTATTAATAAGACAGAAAGCAGATAGGAGATATACAGCAATATCTATATAGCAGACACAACTGTGATGGACAGGTGTAAGTTGTAGCAGACTCAGCCATGTTCTGAATCCTGGGAGTGGAATTAGGCTGCATACAGAATCATACCCCACAACTGTACAGATGAGGCCAGAATGTCCAGTATATGGGCCCATATCTGCTGCCTGTCCCCCTGGTAAGTCTGTGGGATGATCCCAGATATTTAGCCAGCAAACGGATTACAAGTGATTGTCAAACATCTATGAGAACACACCTGTCACTGTAGTACCCCCTGAAACTGTTAGGAGAGTAATATGTCAAGTATGTCCTATCTACATTCCCATGTTGTCAAGCTGTGACCAGAGTGTGTACAGTAACAGAGTGAGATGTATGTGCATAATACTAATGTGTAATCCGGAACATTGTGTGGCAACAGTCAGGTAGTGCTAACAAACATTGCTCCCACAGGTGTATCGGATATGAATACTGTGTTGAGAAATACAGACCATTATAACCTGTACTGGTACTGTTCACTCTGGTATTGTAGGGAATTGTGAGTGCTGCAGTTTCTCTGAATAATAAAGTATCACTGGTCACTGTCACCCACACTGTGCTACATAATATAACTGTATAGGAAAGCATGTATATGAGTGTGTCAGGTCACCAAAGGTGGAAGAGGGCAATATTCTAGATATGTCCTGGCACACCAGCATGTGGTCAACACATGGTCCGAGTCTGTGCAGAAAGAGTTGGATAGCTATGTGCACAACATCAACCCGGAATCTGGGAGTATGTGTGGAAACAGTTAGTGTTAACAAACATTCTGTCCACAGGTACACCAGGTAAGAGGTGTATACTGCAGGTAAAACTGGTTCATGTGTAACGATGATGACAGCCATATCACTGTCCAAACTAAGGCTATAGGGTAGTGTAGTAAGACTTGTAAGGTACAGATAACAGCACTGACTAGGAAAGTAATGTGGACTACAGGAATATACTAGTTGTAAATTGACATCTTTCTCTCCCCCCCCACCATATCTCCAACAATAATCAACATATCTACCCCAGCTGGTATGTAATGACACCTATGTTCTGATAATGTCCAATTGTCTGATAAATATTTTAATGGTTCCCATGCATGTACTATATTGAATTATTCCAACATTGATGGCATGGTGCCATCCAATGTACCTGCATGCTGTTCTTATTACCACTGTTGTCCTATATATGCATGTTTTCTGTTTGCTATGCAACTGTTCCATATCTGGTGTCTGGGTTAATGGGAATATCTATGCATGCTGTTATACCTAACCCTGGAATGTGTTGAATATTACTAACCCACATATGATGATGAAATCTAAACACTATAGCACGCTTGGGAAGGCCGGTCCCAGCAGACCCACCTGTCCCACCTCAGCTGGCCATGGCACTGGGCACCAGCATGTCTGGGGTCCAACCCGGGACCTCCTTGTCCATTGGTCCTGCACCACCTTCGGGTGGAACCAACTCAGGGGATATGGCTCGCCCCCCCCGGAGTGGGTGTGGACTGGCATCTGTCACCCATCGCCAGGTCGGGGCTGTGGTGCATAGAATGATCAACCAGCAGTTTGGTGATCTCCTATGCCAGCTCGAGGGCTGTGTATCATGATTAGAGAGTCAGCCTGGCTCTGCGACTCAGCCCCCAGCGCAGCCACCTTTGGGGCTGTGAAGGTGCAGTGGTGACTGCCCATGGGTGGGGACCTCAGTCGCACTGTTACCACTAGGGAGCTTGTGGGCTTCCTATTTCCCAACACCCCGCCCCATCAAGGTGTTTACCTCCCACATGTGTCATATACTGCCCCTGTATATGTCTTGTTTGTCTTGTCTGTTAACCTACCCAACCTACCTCCCCAAATATACCTACTACCCCTCCCCAACATCCCACTATCACCTGAAAAAAAGGGCAATCTGTTCCCACAAAAAAATCTCGCCCCATACATAGCTGTCCATTTCGCACGTGTCCACTGGACACATATAATCTGGTCTAATTGGCATCACGACATATTATTGTTGTCCTCACCCCTCTCCCCCCTTCCAGTGGTTTGAGTGTCCAAATCTACCTCCAAACTCAGGGTATATGCACAACTTTTGCTATAGAAGAAATGGGCAGCTATGAACCTTCCCTACACCCTTCCTGCACATCCCTGGCTATTTTTCCTACTGTCTTTCCCTCTTTGTGCACCTTTTTTCACCACTTTCCTATCAACCCTTTTCTTTTAAAGAAATGAGCACAGGGATAAGTGAGAGTTAGCAGTTTTAAGCAGCAGTAAGCAGGTTTAAGCCTGTTTGCCCGGGGTAAGCAATGCCTACACAGGTTAAGCAATTTGGAAGCTGAGTATAAGAAACTGTAACCAGAAGTTAACTGTACTTACCTCTGCACAAACCCACGCAAACCCACTTATAACTGCTCAAAAGGGCCTTAATCACTCTGTATTCACCGACCCTTGTTCTGCCAGCAACAAAATAAATAGCCTCTGCAAGGCTCAAAGCCAGGACCCTACACACCATAGCCAAAGTGATTTACCACTAAGTCATGTCAGATATACATAAGCCTGATGTTTTCACAGACATATCATCCAACCCAGTTATTCAACAGTACAGGGAATGTATTCTAACATTTATGTGTGTGTGTGTGTGTGTGTGTGTGTGTGTGTGTGTGTGTGTGTGTGTGTGTGTGTGTGTGTGTGTGCGTATAGATATTATTATCTAAATAGATATATCTATATATGTAGATATAGATACAGATATAATATAGAAATATATACATATATATATATATATATATATATATATATATATATATATATATATATCTATATATATATATATATATATATATATATATATATATATATATATATCTATATATAAATGGGTCTACCTGAGATGGTCGACAGGCCATATGATCGACACTCATTTGGTCAACAGTTCATTTGGTCGACACACCCCCTAACTATATATATATATATATATATATATATATATATATATATATATATATATATATATATATATGTATCAACTCCAGGGTCGCACAATATTGGGGAGGGAGGTAAATCTGCTTGTCGAACAAATGAACTGTCGACCAAATGAGTGTCGATCATATGGCCTGTCGACCATCTCAGGTAGACCCATATAAACATATATACATACAAATGCATACATCTATAGATATATATGTCTACATCTATATGTCTACATATATACAGCAAGTTATGTATATGTAAGCAGATATGTGTATCTACATAGGTATATACGGACATACATCTGTAGATAACAATGGAACTGCCCTTTAGCAGTGCCTTTTTGTTTTCTTGAAAGACGGAGTGTTGCTGTTAGCCTTGAATCTGTTTAAATGTACATTGCTAACGCCAAGTTATACACGTGGTGCACAAATAAGTGCCCCATTCTGTGTAATTGTCGAACAATCTGCCTTCATTGCAGTATATATTGAGTGCAATACCTTTATTTTTCAACTCTATTCTCAGATGTGAGAAGAGCCTATGTTTGATCCTGTATACTCTCTACATTTATTGTTAATTGCAACAAAATATTACCCATAGTGTTTTAAATTCAAATAATAGCTAGTTTTGACATTATTGATTTTTTGCTTACTGTTACCAGGGATATTATATTTGTTTTTTCTACTAAACTACCATTTCTATTACCTTTCTCTCCTGTTCTCCAGCTTTTAATCCTGAACTATCCCTTGTGATTACTCCTGGTGGACACCTAGACCTACACTAAATACAAGTCAAGCTCAGCCATTTGCTTAGAGCAACCATCACAAACTCTGCTGCCTCAATCCCTCTCGGAATTAAAGCAAGCATATCCCAGAAGAATCCAAGGAAGTACGTCTATGCTGTTAAGCCTTGAATTACTATAGTTTTTAAGCCCTGATAGGTGTACGGAACGCTCCCTGCCAGTTAAGCCAGCAGCCTAAACCCCTCTTATCTCTATATCTCAGCTATACTCCCTCATCTAGCCCCCTGATTTACTCCTGCTCGCCTCTCCCTTCAGTCCAACCCAGTACAGAGATTGCCCTGGTGGGCCAAGGTGCACTTCAGCATCTGTCCACTAGATGGCATCTTCTCCCCTCCTATAGTGGCTTCTCTTTACGTCTTCTCATATTTTCTTATTTCCCTAACTTTTCTTTTTCTCTCTCCTTAAAACCATTACAGCCCACTGTAACCTACTATTTCCAGGTCCCTCTACTTACCCTTCTGATATTCTACTCTCCACTGATAGGTTCTCGATCCTCTGCTGCCCTCCTTGCTTCTGGTTTCTATCCGCTCTTAAGTGGCTCACTCCGGCCCCTACCCTGCCCCAACCACCCCCAGCACCTCCACCTTTATTACCCCATAACCACACCCACTAACATTTCCAGTCCAATCAGTCTCCAGAATTACAAACACACCCACCCCTACTCCACCCTAATTAACCTCATTCACCTCTCCTACTATTCATCTCCTAGCCAATTAGACTACATTACTATCCCAACACCCACTCCAATACTAAATCCCCAACAAAGCCTTCACTATTATTTATTCCTCAACACTACTTAATTACTTACTTACCAGATCCCCTACATATAAACCTCTCTTTCTACACTTTCTTCAACATCACTTAGCACCTCCAATTACCCATAACTCAAAATGCTCTCAAACCTCATTCATCTCCTTTTACTACTTCTACTTAACTTAACATACTTTCATTACCTCACCCAGCCCAGAAATTCCTACCACTCACAATCCTTCCATGTAACTAACCACCTTACCTCCTATCTCTCACACTCTAACACCCCTATATCTCCACATCTGTTTCCTATAAAACCTTCTCCTTTATCCATATAAACTAGTCACCACTCACAAACAATCTACCCCATAGTAAAGGGCAAATCCTTCATAATCACATCAAAACCTACTCTTTACTCTAAACTGTCCAATTACCTCTCTAACCCAATCCTACACCTGATTACCAGTCTAATATCAGGTGATATCCATCTAACCCAGGCCCCCACCTCAACCATTACAGACAAGAGCATACTACTAACTTCTATAAACTCTCAAAGTATAGTTAACAAAATCCCAAACCTCCACGCCTGGCTCATACATAATAAACCTGACATCTTATCCATCTCAGAGACATGGTTAAAACCCCATATAAAAGACTCTGAAATAACTCCTCCAAACTATTCTATCATTAGGAAAGACAGGTCCCACAAAGGGGAGGAGTAGCTATCCTCTACTCATCCTCCCTGTCAGTTACCCTTTAACAAACCTACTCCTCAATTTAATAATGCTGAACTTCTCTTAACACTGCTTCAAGTTAACAAACACAAACACATATGTATAGCTTCCCTTTACATCCCCCAAGGGATAATATTTCCACACTCAAGACATCCTTTCCTGGCTCTCCAATAACATTAGAAATGAAACCATAATCTTAGGTGACATGAATATTAACTGGGCCTCCATCCAGTCTCCTACAAATCCACTTAACATTAACCTCTACAATTTCGCAGCTAATCAACTCTATTACACTCAAAATCCTCTACCAGCAGTATTCTGGATTGGATTTTAGTCTCTCATCCCCATTATTTCTCCGACAGTGGTACTCTTCCCGACCCTCTTAGTGACCACATACCCACCTTCACTCATCGTCTCCCTTACTCCTACACGCACTCATAATTATATTACTGTCCGTAGCCAGAAAACTTTAACCCAACAACCTTTTCTAACTCTGTCAAAGCAATAAATTGGAATTGCCTAAAAACATTACCTCTAGATAACAGTTGCCACTTCAACTCAACATTCTTAAAAATACTAGACTTCCATGCTCCCTTAAGGACAAAGAGAATAAAATCAATACTGCCCCTTGGCTTACCAAACACACACTAGCAACCATGCATCACAGAGATAAAGTCTGGGCACACTACCTGAAAAATAAGACCCTATCTTACACAATGAATACAAAACACTTAGAAATAAAGTAAAAGCTCATCATCTCTGATCGACAAAACTACTTCTCCATCCTCCAAAACAGTAACAAAACAAATCCTCAAAAATTCTGGAAAGGTATCTCTACTTTACTTAACCCCAGCAAACCAGGTAACCCAGCCCAGACCCTAATGCCCCTGATACTGACTTAGCTACCCAATTTAACTCATTCTTTATTGAATCTATTTCCAAATTAACCTCTTCATTCTCTAACAACACCACATTCTCCAATCTACCCCTATCCTCACATACCAACACTCCATCCTGCACTGCTACCACTCCTCACTCTCATCCACTAACCTCCCACCCTCCACCTCCCACACCAACACTTCAACTTGCACTGCTATCACTCCCTCACTCTCATCCACTAACTTTCCACCCTCCACCTCTCCTCCTACTCTCACTTCCTCCCATCTTCTCTCCCCAACACCCCTCTCCTCCCCCACTATTCTCATTAAAACCCATACCCACTTCCACTATAAAAAAACTCCTTCAGAAACTAAAGCCTTGCTCTAATGCTCCTGATAACATCCCATCTTACTTTCTTAGCATAGCTGCTGATGCTACTGCCTACCCCATTAGCATTCTAATCAACCGCTATCCAGGAAAGTACAGTTCCACAAATCTGGAAAAGGCCTTTATCATACCTTTACATAAAGGTGGCAACAATAACAGTGTGACTAATTTCCGCCCCATCGCTATCCTGTCTCCAATCTCTAAACTCCTAGAAAAGTGTATCCAAATTCAACTCCTACCACATCTTTTAGATAATCACTTACTTACCCCACACAACATGGTTTTAGACCTGGTCACAGCACTATCACAGCCCTCCTCTCCTTCCTTGAAACTGTAAACAAAGCCGGGACTCTGGACTTATTGTCTCAACCCTACTACTTGACCTCTCTAAGGCCTTTGACACTATATCACACAGCCTGCTTTTAACTAAACTCTCAAAACTTAACCTATCTCCTTCATCCTTGAACTGGTTCTCCAGCTACCTATCAAATAGATTTCAAGCAGTAAAATGGAAAAGGCAACCTCCACATTTCTAAATACCCCAACCGGAGTTCCCAAGGCTCCATACTAGGTCCCTCCTCTTTAACATATTCATAAATAATTTCCGTAACTCTATCCCATTCTCAAACATTATCCAATATGCAGATGACTCAACTATTATCTGCTCGGCCTCATCTATCCCTACACTCCTCAAGCTCACTCAAGACGCTTTTTAACCACAGAGCAATGGATGAAAAGAAACCACCTAGCACTAAACGCCTCTAAAACCAAATTAATGGTGTTCACCCCTCTAAAGTCACCTATTTCGATAGTAACACATTCTCTATTACTAGTCAAAACAACACACCTCTGGAACTGGTCTCAGAGACCAAATTACTTGGTGTCCAAATTGATAACCAGCTCAAATTCAACTCCCATATACAACTAAATATCAAAACCCATCAAAACTTGGTATGCTCTATCGGCAAAAGCACTACCTTACACCTGCTACTAAAATCACTCTTTCTACTTCCTTTCTTATCCCTCACTTCTCTATGGAGCACCACTTCTAACTAACATGCAGTCCTCTCTGAAAACACAACTCTCCTCTTGCTATAACAAAATTGCCAAGTTCGCTACCAGCCACAAGTCTTCCACCCACCACTGTTCCTCTCCAACAACTACATTGGCTAGAACTACCCAAGCATCTCACCTATACTCAACTAACTCTTGCACACAAGCTAATCTTCAACCCTCCTCTGTCCCTCCCTGTCTTCTACCTTTAAAATGCATCTACCCAATAGAGTATTAAGGTCTAACAACCAAAATCTCTTAGAAGTCTACAAACCAACTCGTCCCCAGGCAAAAATCTTCTATCACATGGTTTAGCGCCTCTGGAACTCCCTACCTCCATCAATTGCCACCTCCAACCATTTTTCTTTCAAAAATCCTTCACTCATATCTAGTATCCCAGTGGGAATGCTCTTGCTTTCACCCACATAATTAACACTGGTAATTTCCATCTTCCTTTCCTTCCCTATCTACACCTGCAATATTTCCTTAGAATTCCTCCTATCTCATACACTCTTGTGTTACTGTATCCACTAGAATACACCACACTGTACCCTTTTGATATGTAACCGTTCTTCTCATTAAGTACCTTGAAACATTCCTTCTTTGTTTGTACCACCTGTATGCTACATTACTAGTTGTATTATTTGTAAAAGATTTCAGCTCTAGTTTGTACTAGCTGTATTGTTTCCTCTAATACTATGTAATTGTTTGTTTGAATCTCTTACTCTTGTATAATTATCATGATTAACCGATTGTAACTTTGATTGTTTGGAGCTTTTCTCCCCAGGACTCCATTGAAAACGGGTTCTTCTTGGCCCAATGGACTATCCTGGTAAACCAACAGAAAATAAAATAAAATAAATAAATAAAAATAAATAACATAAACATATATGTCCGGATTCACTTCAGAAACTCGAAATACTGAAATATCGAATTTCAGTATCTCGAGCCCAAGAAGTCAAATCCACAAAACCACGAAAACTCAAAACCGCGAAATTCAAAATCTCACACACTGGAGATTTTGAATTTTGCAGTGCTACTGCACACACAAACACACACACACACACACACACACACACACACACACACACACACACACACACACACACACAGAAACATAACCTCTCTACTACATGAAAGCAGGAGGGCAAGCCCCCCCTGAAACCCCCATACCCCCCTACTTAAATATTCTCACTCCGAGGTCGCACTACATACAAACACACACAAAACACCACCACACAAGCTACATTCTCCTCGCACACACACATCACAGCAACAAAACACACTGACACACACCAAAGCCCCTATCCAAAACCCTTAACACACACACACACACACACACACACACACACACACACACACACACACACACACACACACACACACACACACACACTTACCTGAATACATAACCACAGCGAAAGTTCAGAAGCGTGAAATTCAAAACCTCTGGTATTCAAGATTTTGAATTTCGCACTTCTGTACTTTTGCTGTTATGTGGATTCAACTTCTTGGGCTCGAGATACTGAAATTTGATATTTCAGTATTTCGAGCTTCTGAAGTGAATCCATATGTCCACATGCACCGTTACTGGGGTTGAGAGGCCCCAAACAACATACGTCTTGTACAATTAGGTATCCCTCCCACATTCAAACACGTCTGCCCTGCAATACACTGCCAACTGTTGCAGCCCCGATACCCAGGACCTGACACAACATGGGCACAAGATATTAACAGTACTCCATCCGACCTGTATGATGTCAGGTTGGTATCAGTAACACATCATGCAGTACAGTCTGGCTCCCATAGGGAATGTACAATGTGGTAGCAATCAACATACCTAGGATACATATACACAGACACATATATGCAGATACAGATATACATATATATATAGATATATATGTAACTAACACATACACATGCAGAGATATGTATAGTAAGATGCATATGTAGAAGGTGCACACAATATGGAACAGTCACTAGTCCTACAGTTACCACCTTACCAACTGGGGACTGTATGAGCCACCCATACAAATTACAATAATTGCCTGCAACATATACCCACAGAGAGATCAAAGGATATAACACCACACAGAGGTTTGCATAAATGGGAAAACTGTATTTGTGTACTATTACAGCTGTACATGCCATGTCATATAGCTGTTTAAACACGGACATCCATATAAACTGAGTAATGCAACTGTGAAACAGTTATACTAATACAGTAGTCTGGAAATGTTAACAAATATTGCTGTCCAGGTCAAGGCCATCAAGTAGTACAATAGTAAAGACAGACTGGGCCACAGGACACCAAACAATCAACAGTAAGTCATGCAGATGTATAGTTCAGCAGCCTCTATCTACACTCTGTACACAATCACTAGGGGGTAAAGACCTCAGCTAACAGAATGGGATGTAACTGTTACATAACAAGCCATAACTGACACCATCACATGCACACTGACAAACAGAACAGTCTGTATGGCAGGTGGTCGTAGGCCTGCATTTACCCAAGGTGGATTGTATGGTAATTTACATCCATATACCTTAAGGCAGCTCACCCCTGATGGCTTTCAGGATTTTGGCCTTTCAGGATTCTGTAGCACTTCCATATACATATATGTATAAACAGATATATGTATATATAGATTTATGTATATGTATATATAGATATATGTCTATATAGCTATATATGTATGCACATCCTATGCGTACAGATATGCCTAGTTATGTTGGTATATATATATATATATATATATATATATATATATATATATATATATATATATATATATATATATATATGTAGATCTCATTAAGTATATGTACATACATATCTATTCTGATATACCTACTACTGTCAATATATATGTAGATATCCATACGTATATGTGCATATATATCTCTATCTGTATATGTGTAGACACATATTGCTCTGTATATGTATATATCTGGGTGTTTATATGCATATATATGTACATATACATATCCATCTATGCATGTCGATATGTATATGTGTATGTCTATATAGATATCTGGATAATTATATGTACATATATCTTCACCATATGTCCTGAACATGGAGTGTAGCCCTACCTTAGCCACTATAGTCCCAACTTCATAGTGCAAGGGGATGTCAGGTATGTATAGTAGGTATATTTGTAGACTATTGCTACTGGAATAGGGTGTGTCTTCACAGACATGGTGTGTGTGGGAGGTCATATCCGCATTTAACATGTGCGCCATTGGCTACTGACAGAAATCCTAAGGACATCATAGTACAGTACCACTGCTAGCACGTAATGCCCCTGTGGACTACAACAGAGATAATGGTCAATATATGTGGACAGTCTGATACACTCGGGACAGTCCAGCGGTATACACATAACCCCTTAGTGCAAGACATGTGGACCAATCCTGACAATGTGGATGTCAACAGCCATGTAGATGGGTATAACACGTAACTACTGGTATACATGTGCCCCCATAGGTTATGTATTCACACATCCCTGTCTGTCCTATCACATAATAACCGCTGGTACAGAGGTGCCATGGCCACATACTACCCACTGGATATTGACATATATCTGTACAGCATTCCACTCCTCTGTCTGACATACATGACTGTTATGGTGGCCCAGCAGCAGTACATCTGGCAAGTATCTGGACATTACATCTCACTGGGTAAGTACACTAAGCTGCTAGGCATGTAACAAAGCACTGTGCAGGCTACAGGCAGACCGGCTCAACACTGGCCTACATTTCCTATGGGGGAATGCACATGTATCTGCATATATAGCAGGCTCTACAGGCATGCCACAGCACAGAGTAACATACACCTGTGTGAAAGTGCATAACCACAAACAATGTGAACACAGCCACAGACACATATGGTATGCTAGCGTAGTATTACAGTATATGGACTATCTGTTCAACACCAACCTCATATGTGCCACTCACACACTAACCCTAAATATACTGGGTCACTACACAATGTGGTCCAATGCCTGCCTATGGTATGGGACATGTGCGTGTATGGCCCTACAAACATGTAAGCCAATAGGATAACATACACTGGAGCAGCATGTAACATCAGATAGAACAGGACCAAGAATAATGACATCTACCACAGTCTGTACACAGGCCAAGGTACATATTAACAATACACACACTGCCGACAATCACCATAAATACACAGACCTCAGTACTGTACACACAACTACAGAATGTCCAGGTTATGTCATCAAATATAACCCCTACTATACATAACATGTGTATCAGTCTGATATTTCACTGGCTTGCTATCAGATATGATGTCACTAATTGTGGTGGACAGCACATATGCACCCCTTACTGCATGGCATATGTACAAAGGTTGACAGGATTGTGGCCGGAGGCACATGCACAGGGCCAATATTGACATATTGCTGTGATAACCTCATACATTCACTGTTGTAACAGGGTTTGTTGCAACATATGTCCTATGAGGGATATGAAGTCAGTAACTCTCATGGCTGTCACCATCTACAGACTGCAATCCTCGCACTACCTGCTGCAGTTCACAGATAGGTGCTATGTGGGTAACACCTGAAACAAAAGGCACCACACACACTGGCCAGTCTGCAGATGACCCTACAGATGAGTGTTTCCTCATAAGCAAGCACTGACATGGCAAGTATCAAAACATGTAGGACAGCCATATCCACACACACACCCTGTTAAACCAACATTATGCCAAATGCAGTATAGCCGCACTTACAGTCTGTAGTCAGGTCCACACATCCCCCTCCTGTGTGTTGGCCTGCTTCCACAGTGTATGTTGTTAGAGGTAAATCCCCAAGCCATCTGAGATGCTTTTTGCCAAACAACAGATAAAGTTCCTGCTCACAGTGAAATGAAAGGCCCAACACCAACATGATGTTCCTAGATATTGGAGTGTGTTTCTATGCAATTGGCTATGGGAATGTTACCACAACTGTTCCACATGCAATCAGCTAGAGGAGGGCTGCAAGTCATGCAGATGCCATCAGCTGATCCTGAGCATCACTTAAAATACACATGCTGTTGCCTAAGCAAAGCAGGTTTAAATCTCCACATCCACCAGAGAGGGAGCAAGAAAGGCAGACAGAGACAAAGAAAAGCCATGGAGGGGTGGGAGAGTAAAACTTAAGCATGTTTGTGTCATACACCTACCAGTACAGGGTATCAAACCCCTGACAACTATGTAGTGCTATCACATGTCTATGCAGTTATTGGATGCACCACATAGGTTACATGTTGAGGAGCCCTCAGAATGTATATGTGATGGTGAGTGACATCTGCAACAGGGATATGGTAGCTATGCAGTAGGTGTAGTGCACGTGCCTGTCAACATGAGCAGGTGTCACTGTCAACACAGCCACACTCTCACAGGGATGCACACACATTGACACACTTGGCAGGGCCAGGAATATAACTCATCACTAGTGGGATTGCCACAACACAGTACTGTGCAGGTATCACATGCACCACAGGGGTCATATGGAGGTTATATGTGCAAAGGGTATGTGGAGGTGTCTGACATTAGACAGCATGCTTCAGTATACTAATGGAGTTTGTAGTAAGTGTGAATGTGGTCATACGCATCATACAACACACACACAGACACAGGTGCCAGTACTGACATGCATGTGTGCACTGCTTCACGGGTGTTTTGTGGTCGATGGTGCCAGATGGCTATACAAGGCTAGGTGATGAGTATATCTTGGTATCAGGCCACATGACAATGGTCTGCATTGTGGCTCAGGGGTGTTGTGTCTGGGGTTCTGTCCACAGGTGGGTATTATATTCACCATCCAGTCACCTGGGTGACTATTGCATGTGGCCAATGCTGTGCATTGCTTGTCATGTATGTGTTCCTTAGTTCATGATATGGACAGTGTCTGGGATGTGCACACCTCCCACATGCATGTACAGTGACATGTGGAACTGTACCTGGGGTGTCTGGCCCATGTTGTGTACAGAGATTGTTATCATCAAATGTGCCAGTCCTGGTCTCATGTAGCGGGAACTGTTAATGAACAGCAGGTTGACCCTGCACCTACACTGATAGCATGATACTGGTATTCCCTGCTGTCAGTGGCATCTGTCCATACAGGGCTTGTGTTTCAGGCATCGTATGTCCTTTGTGGGTCATATTTGATGGCACCACATGTGTGCAGGTGTCCAGTGGGGAACATGGAGGAGGTGCACTGTCAGCATGTACATGCCTATTGAACTAATGGACAGGGTGCCATATCCTCTGTAGCCCACTGCAATCACACCATGGTTACTATCAGTGGGCAATATGCAGGGTACTACCAACATAGCAGCTGTTGCCTAGGCAAGTGTTTGTGTGTATGATATGTGGGTTGAGAGTGTTCCCTGGGTAATACAAGGGTTGCTAACATTGTTCAGCTGGCATTGATGTCATATTTAGGGGTATGGATCTTCACCCCAGCCTTTCGGCTATTTTACATCTGTTATCCTTGTATGGTGGACATTGTGATATATACTTGGGCCACCATATAAGAAGTTTGTAAAACCTGCTCCACATTGAGTCCACCACCTCCACACAGGATGCAAATGCCAAACACAGACACACACACAACTGTCTTGTCTGGGATTAGAACTCCTACCTAACTAGTATGGTACACTACAGTACTACACAGTTATAGGACGTGCTACAGAGATTACTGGAGTACTCTTTCCCCAAAGGTGTATTTCACAGTGAATGACATCAGCAGGATTGACAAAGTAGGGCATTTGACTTGTACTGAGTGCAACTAGCCTAAAATGTATTGCTCCATACACAGACATAGAAGCACACAAAAAATCCACAACTGCCATGTGTGGGAATAGAATCCTTACCAGAATTCTTTATCACACTACAGCATGATGCCATTATAGGACACACCACAGGGATTGCTAGAATGCCCCTTCCCCAAAGGTGAATTTCACAGTAAATGACATCAGCAGGATTGCCAAAGTAGGGCATTTGAATTGTACTGAGTGTGACTAGCCTAAACTGCATTGCTCCCTACACAGACATAGAAACAAACATAAAACATCCACAACTGCCATGTATGGGAATAGAACCCCTACCAGAATTCTACACCACACTACTGCATGATGCTGTTATAGGATGAACCACGGGAATTGTTGGAATGCCCCCTCCCCAAAGGTATATTTCACAATGATTGACATCAGCAGGATTGACAAAGTAGGGCATTTGACTTGTACTGAGTGTGACTAGCCTAAAATGCATTGCTCCCTACACAGAAATAGAAACACACACAAAACATCCATAACTGCCACATGTGGAAATAGAACCCCTACCAGAGTTCTATATCACACTACAGAATAATGCTGTTATAGGACACACCACAGGGATTGCTGGAATGCCCTGTCATCAAAGATATTTTTCACAGTGATTGACATCAGCAGGATTAACAAAGTAGGGCATTTGACCTGTATTGAGTGTGACTAGCCTAAAATGCATTGCTCCCTACACAGACATAGAAACACACACAAAACATCCACAACTGCCATGTGCGGGAATAGAACCCCTACCAGAATTCTATATCACACTTCAGCATGATGCTGTTATAGGATGCACCATGGGCATTGCCTGAATGCCCCTTTCCCAAAGGTGTATTTCACAGTGATTGACATCAGCAGGATTGACAAAGTAGGGCATTTGAATTGTACTGAGTGTGACTACCCTAAAATGCATTGCTCCCTACACAGACAGAGACACACAAACACACAGTTGCCATCTCTGGGATTAGAACTCCTACCTAACTATTTTATCACACAACAGCAGTATGCAGTTATAGTAGGCACCACAGGGATAACTGGGCTATACCTTTCCCAAAGGTGTATTTCAAGGTGGATGACATCAGCAGCCTTGCCAAAGTAGGACATTTGAATTGTAGGGAGTGTGAATAGCCTAAAAAGCATTGCTCTCTACACAGACAGGGACAGACACACACAGTTGCCATGTCTGGATTAGAACTCCTACTTAACTATTTTATCACATGACAGCAGTATGCAGTTATGGCACATGCTACGGAAATTACTGGGCTACAACCTTCCCAGAGACATATTTCAAGGTGGATGACATCAGCAGCCTTGCCAAAGTAGGGTATTTGAAATGTAGTGCATGTGACTAGCATAAATAGCATCGCTCTCTACACAGACAGGGACAAACACATACTTGCCTAGTCTTGGATTAGAACTCCTACCTAACTAATTTATCACACTACATCACTACCACAGTTATGGGACGTGCTCCAAAGATTAGTGGTGTGCATCCTTTCCAGAGGTGTATTTCAAGGTGGGTGACATCAGCAGCCTTGCCAAAGTAGGGCATTTGAATTGCAGTGCATGTGACTAGCCTAAAAAGCATTGCTCTCTACACAGACAAGGACAGACACACACATACACAGTTGCCATGTCTGAAATTAGAACTCCTACTGAACTTGTTTATCATGCTAGAGCAGTACGCAGTTATAGGAAGTGCCATGGAGATTACTGACCTACACCTTTCACAAGGGTGTATTTCAAAGTGGATGACCTCAACAGGCTTGTCATAGTACAGCTATGGGGAGGGCAGTGTATGTGCATGGGCCTTAAACCATTCATCTAGAAGTTGACACACCACATGGGGGGGAGGTTGGCATAATGGTTAAGGTGTTTACCTTACAAACACAAGGTGCAGGGTTTGATTCTCACATGGGGTAATTGGCTAGGCTTAAAATGTCCCATGAGGGCAGTTAGCCTAGTACCAAACTATGAACTATGAACTATGCGGGCATATGCAGGGTATATTCCACAGGTACATGTATACAGGTGCTAGATGACTACTTCCTTGTACAGTCATATCGCACACTTGCACCGCATAGTCTGTTATGCTGACAGATACCAGTGGCTCAGGTCAAAAGTGAGTGACATCTGAACCTCATGTGGTTGTAGCCATTTGGCTGAGTTCTGGGTGGGACAGGCCTCATCATGGATGGCCCCTTTTGACAGTCACTCTATTCCACACATCTGTGGATGTCTACTTTTGGCTTATTATAGTGTGTTGTCCTTGGATATATGCCTGTATTCCTATCCAGTGTGTGTGTGCAAAGCATGAGTGCTGCATACTGAGGAGTGTCTGCACTAACATCTGCAAATGCCAGATATGTCTGGCCCATTGTTGTTTGCAGACATGGCCTTCATTTGTTTAAGTGTGTGAGCATGCCCAGTATGACCTTTCAGTATGTTGCTGGCTGACATTGCCCTCATTTCTCTGTGTGAGCATGCCCAGTATGCCCTTCTGTATTGAATGTGTGGATCAATTCCAGGTAGTTTGCACTGCAGCACAGACATTTGTGTTGTACACCTACAGGTAGCATATCGTTTCTGCAGGGTATCCATCAATCATTTGGCAATATGGGGACAAACTGTGCAGGGGATAGTGTGTACTGTAGGTGATTATGTCTGTGCTGCTTCAGCTGCATGGTACTGCTGCTAGCAGAGATATTCAGACATGTGTACTGTTAGACACAGTGATGTTTTCTGTCCTCATGTACTGTCAGATGGACATTCTTGCTCACAGTGATGACTTGTGGAACAAGGGTGACTGCAGCTGTGCCCGGTATTATGGGCAGACACCTATGTATTCATGGTAAGTTATGCCATTCTGGAGGGGGAGCTGCAGACACTTGGTGCTGGGTTTGTGTATCCAGTTCAGCATCTTGGTACAGTGCTGGCAGAGGATCCCATACTTGTCCACCCATCAACATGGCAGTATGGCCTTATCTTGCTGTAGCAATGCCTCACAACTGTACAGATTTGCACATGTTAGCCAGAGGCAGGGGCCATGACTCAGGACATTTACTCTAATGTGGTATATGGGCAGGTGTGTAGCCACCCATTTATGTGTTTGCAGCTAGGTATAGTGTGCACAAAGCTTGGTGTTGGACCCTACACATTCAATGCTGCCTATGCTCCCATGCCACCCCCTTTTATTCTAACCTCTTCCATACATTATGCATGCATTCTGTGATACTTTCCCAAAGGGTATCACCACATCACGGGTGTGTGTTAGTCTTGGTCCACAGTTCATGCAGTAGGACATGATGGACATGTTACTGTGGTTTGTCCACATGGCCTTGCATATGGCTTAAATGGAGTGTGTTATGTTGTTATTTGGGTGTCCATGACATAACATGCATTTGCAGTACGTGTGAGACACGGGCCTTTGGCAGGTGCCTGTGGGGCATTTGGTGTCGATGCAGGCCAGATGTGGCAGGCCATTGCATTCTGTCAGTCCTACAGTCCCAGACCACCATACAGTATATTCCCCTGGGGTGACAAGGTAGATGTGATAGTTGTTCATGCCAATACCTTCTATTAGTCTTGACCAGGTGGTGTGGATGCTGGCAGCATACTACCTACAGCTAGGGACACACCTGCATGGGACACCTGCACTGCATGCTGCAGTCATCCACTATTGCCATATACAGGTGGGGTCGTACTGTACCCATTCCTCACAGCAGGGATATTGCCAGAGAGGTGCCTGTGAGTGGTGTTTGCGTGGCTGGGTATATGTGTGCTATGGACACTATTTGCATCTGACACACAGATATGCATGGGGCATTACAGTTATACTGGCATGTGCAGGTACATCAGCTGATTCCTAATACATCAGTCCTACCTCCATTGTGATCTGCAGGTGTTCATGCAGACCTCACCGGTATCCCCTACTACAGGTCCTGTTACTGTGATGCATACCTATATGTACATATACAAGGGTGTCACCATTTCACAGTGACACAATATATATTGTATGTCTGGGGTACTTTCCCCTGTGTACTGCTTGTATATCTAGCCCAACAGCCATGCCATATCAGTCTTTCAGATGGTGACACGTATTACCACCATACATTTACAATGGCTTACTGCTTGCATGTTATACTGGTGGAGATTGTCTTTGGCACTACAGTCATGAGGGCTTGTCCCTGTTATCAACAGTAGTGAGCAATGGCCACCAGGTCTTACCTCAACATGCATACATACTGGCCACTCTCAAACATTATGAAACACACACCATCCTAACACACTCAGACCTGCATATTGTGCAAATGCTACAACCTATCGTGCTGCCTTGGCCACCTCTGGCCATCTGTGCTCCACTCGTATTATACCTACTCATACATGTTACTACATTTCTACACAGGACTGGGGGGGCAGACCTGACTGATACTACATTTCTACAAAGGATTGGGGGGGACACACACCTGATTGTTTTACATGTCTACACGGGAGTGGGGGCACACCTGACTGTTACTACATTTCTACATAGGGTGTGGGGGGGGCACACCTGACTGTTTTTACATTTCTACACAGGATTGGGGGTGGCACACTTGACTGTTACTACATTTCTACACAGGATTGGGGGGGGGCACACCTGACTATTTCTACATGTCTACATGAGAGTGGGGGGGGCACACCTTACTGTTTCTACATATCTACATAGGATGGGGGGGACACACCTGGCACATGCACACATTTGCTATGACTGTACTGGTATATCAGGTACTCCATTTCATTCTGTATTCTAGCCTATCATACTGACTAGTGGCATATCAGTGTACTACACGTCATAGCTTTGGTTGCCCTACATATTAGTGTCTGACTTCCTACCCTTCAGAACTAACATCACACTGCCTGACCTGCTGTTTTCTGTCTGTGTAGGCCTGGGGGGAGGGGTTAGGCATCATTCAGAGGCCATAGCACAGGCTCTGTTTGGGTTTGTCTATACCTGTCCTGCTGGCTGAGACTGTTGTTGGGTATGTGAACCTCCCTGATGGGCATGTGTGAGTCATATGGACACACATGTCACCCTGCACATTTCCTGCAGTGAGTTTTGTAACCCTGTGTAGTACTGGCTACTATGGTGACTCCAGTATGTGTTACAGATGTCATGGTGCCACTATGGGTGTCTACTATCTGCTGCCATAACATTCCGCCACCCAATTCCCTTGCATACTCACATCCATACCAAAGATACAGGTACCAACACATTCTACTCCATTTGGCAACTGGTAGGTTTATTGAGTTACTGTTGGATGCACACAGTACACTCCCTATACATGGTTGAGCACAGGTAGTGTCATCTTTGGCATCCCTTTTACTGTATGTGTGAGTCAGAGAGAGGTGTCATTTCCCTAGGTCCCTACTGTGTTAGTGTATGTGCTATGCGTTGTCTCTTTTCTGCAGCCTCGGCATACTGGGCACGCCTCCATCTGCCTACTGGGGCAGGAGCAGGTTGTTCCTCCTCCGAGTCACTCTATGCCTGTGCAGGCCTTGGCATTGGTGGGGGGCTGTGTGGTCCTGCCCCATGCTGTTCCTGCTGCAGCTGTTGCCATAGGATCATATTGTGTAGCATGGCACATATCATAACAATTTGGGTACATGTAGCTGGTGAGTACTGCAAAGCTCCACCGGATGTGTCCAGACACTGGAACTGTGACTTGAGCATCCTAAACACATACTCTATTATAATTCTGGTCTGTGCGTGTGTCTCATTATGGCATTCTTGTTTAGGTGTGCGTGCATTTCTGATGGGTGTCATCAGCCACAGCTCTAGTGTGTAACCAGCATCCCCCACTAGGTGACCATAGGGGATGACCCCATTGGCAAATCTCTGGTACAGCTGTGTCAGATGCCAAATGTGGGAATTGTGATAGCTTCCAGGGCAGCCAGCACACACATTCATTATAATACCCTGTTGCTCACAGATGACCTGGCGGTTGATGGAGGGGATGCCCCTGCGGTTGAAGTAGGCCCTACCCTGATCACCAGGTGGTGCTTTGATGCATATGTGCATGCAGTCTATAGTACCCACTACCTCAGGGTATTAACTAATTTTCTTAAATTTACAGCCCAAACCTCTTTTGACTCAGTGATTTTTTTAGACGTTTGTTTAGATATAAGAAAAGGCAAACTAACATCTACACTGCACAGGAAAGCATGCTGGAAAAATACAATTTTAAGATATGACAGCATGCACCCACGTCATGTGTTTAGCGGTATAATAAAAAGTCAATTCATCAGGCTCTCCAAAATTTGCAGAGACAATTCAGACCTGTTAAAGGAGGTAGATAGAATGGAAAATATATTTTTGGATAGAGGATATGATCATAATTTAGTAAAAAGCATTAGAATGCAAGTCCTAAAGGAAGGAGAAACCTCTAATGCAGCAGTTCAATACAAACACCCCCCCTTCCCTCATGCTAGAAAGAAAGCAAGTAATTTGAATGAAAAGGTTAGGTTTATAACAACATACACTAATGACAACTTTAACATTAGAAAAATTATTGTCAATAATTGGAGAGTACTGTTAACGGATGATTATACATCAAGTTTGGTAGGTAAGACTCCACAGTTTGTCTATAGAAATAATAAAAATCTGAAAAGACTTCTATGTGACAGAACAGGGATTGGTAAGGTAGTGACAATGAGACATGAACAT
Organism: Protopterus annectens; assembly: GCF_019279795.1. Lineage (NCBI taxonomy): Eukaryota > Metazoa > Chordata > Ceratodontiformes > Protopteridae > Protopterus > Protopterus annectens. Next base: position 1,627,123,902 of record NC_056739.1, read on the forward strand.
TTTTTAGGTACATATCCCTGTAACCACTGCAGTTATTGCAGATTCATTACCAAGGAACAAGAATTTGTACATCCTGAAATGCCTTATTCATTTAAACCGAGGTTTCAGGCCACTTGTGACTCTTCAGGTTTAATATATCTAGCTACATGTGAACAGTGTTCAGCGTTTTATATAGGGTTGACCAAGAGGAAGCTGAAAAATAGAATCTATAACCACCAGTATGACATCAAAAATAAAAATGAACTGAATGCTCTAGCTAAACATGTTCTACTTTTCCCTAACCACTCTTTTGTGTTTAGAGTTCTGCAGGTAGTAGAACCAAATGCTAGAGGAGGTGATTATATGAACCTCTTGGAATTAAAAGAGCTGAAATGGATTTTTAGGCTGAAGGGACACTACTTTCCTGGGCTGAATGCATATGTCTCATTAAAGTCTTTTCTTAACACACGAAGATAAGTAGTTTTGTTCAAAACATATAAATTAATTTTTATTTATTATATTTATTATAGCTATTAGACACATATTTATTGGAGTTTTGTTTTAATTTCAGGGTTCTGAACAAGATTATATGTTCTTTGGAAAACACTACCTTATATTATCAATTATATTTGCATATATCTTCCATATATGTCCATATTTTATATGAAAAGTAATATAATATGTTTTATTCAGTTTTTGTGATTTCATAAACCATAAAAATTTTTTTATCCATTCATTTATTATATATATTAAGTATTCGAATGCATATATATTTGTGTTTAGTTAGTTAATCAGCTTGTGGTTTTCACTAAGCTATGAAGTTTTTAAAACTCTATGAAGTTAACATTTTACTGCAAATAGAAAATTTCCTTTACTCAAATAGAGTTTTTGGCATATAAAATATGCTCATGATGAATATAAATTATATATTATTTGATGGTGAATCCGTTACAAAGGCTTATGAACTGGCTTCATGTAAGGTATTTGACAGGAAAGCGTATAAAATCTTTAGGTTCCTGTGTTCACTTGCCAATTACAAATGCGTTTTTAGTTAATTGTAAAATTGAATTATTGTTTAATTAATTAATGCATTGAATAACAAGACAGGTTTTGATTATATAAGTTTAAGGTTTTATCTTGATGTATATGGTCTGAGGAAGCGTATCAGGAGATATGCGAAAGCGCTTACCACCGGTATAAATAAAATTTTTAGTTTTTTATTATTAGTCATGGTGAGTCTGAAGTTTGTTTTACTATTATCCTTCCATTCAACATTTTAACTGAAGACTCTTCAGCTGCAGTGGTTCGTTTCTTCTGTTTTTGTACCTCAGGGTATTCTGCTATTTGGTGGAAGAGACGCATTTTGCTGGACAACATTTCACGGGTGTAGAGGAACTATACATGCTTACTGGCATGTGCTGACATGGCATCCAGGAACTGGTGGAATACTCTGGATGCTGATGCCTGTGAGATCCCCATGATATCCCCAGTTAAGCTTTGGGAGGTACCTGTGGCTAGTATTCCTAGGCCTACACATACCTTGGTATAAACTGGGATAGGTTCCCCTCGGTCAGTTTGGTGTGTCAGGCGTGGCCGGCAGAGCTCAACAATTTGCTTTAGGAAGTCCCTGTCCACCCTATAGCGCTCCACTATCTCCAGCTCATGTAGCCCCTGGTAGATTACCTTGGGTCTGTACACTCTTCGCCATCTCCTCACTGTGGGTTGATCATCAGCATTCACATCCTCACTACCCTCAGCCTCTTACACATGTTGTTCTATGTTGCCTGCTGCAGCCTCTTTCATTTTGTAGGTTTGTTTGTTAAAAGTTCCCTGCTTGTATACAACGGTGGTGTACAGTATGGGAAAAACCAGAGGGGAAAGTGTTTGCTTAGTTTATAGTTGTGTTCTGGGCTGAGCTGGTCTGCTGCCTGTGTAATTGGCTGATTCTGATACATTTCACCTGCCAGCTATGCTAGTTCTCTTTGATTAACTTCCTACTACTGTTTTCCCTTCCCATTGCTTTCCACAAACAGAGTGCTCAGATGTGCACAGAGCTGCTATTTCCTAGTTTAACTGTTGTTTCTTCCTTTAAAACCTGGTGTGGGGCGTGCACACCCGTTTAGACAATGTAAAGAGTGCTAGGCAGATTCAGACACACCCCCTAGCTTAGCTGTGCTAAGCTAGGAGCACACCCGAGCCACAGGGCTCCAATCTGCTTACTGTATGCCTGACATACACACCCATGATGTCAGCTAACTCCTAGGCTTGCACCAAGCTATTTCCACTCTTACACTGTTGGGACCTGACAAGCATGCTGGAGAAAACTGGGGTTCACTATCATTCCTCTCATTTGCATAGGATTGCCTCCTAAATCCATAGTTACATGTCTCACACTGAGCCTCCCCCCTTAGCAACCACTACTCACTGGCCATGTTGTCTTCTGCCTGCCATTGACTTGCATGGCAGAATAGTGATTTTAGTTAGAGTGCTTAATTTAGTTTTATTTTGTTATTTTCCCCCCAATCCCATTTGAGCGCCACTGCCCTATGTTTAAACAGCCGAGATCAGCTAAAAAATTGAAAGTTGTTTTTTTTAATTTTTTGGGCTGTTTGCAATGCCAATGGCCTTATACTTGGCCATTGGCATGCTTCCTAACTGATATGCAGCCTTTATTTAGAGCTGTCACATCTCCGTTTTGGATTTTGCAGAAAGTACATTTCTGCAGATTGCACTAGTCCTGCACGGCTGGTTGCAAGTTTCCTAGATTGCAAATTCACCTCATTTGCATGGATTTTTCCTGCAAATGAGGTGATTTACATACAGGGGCTTAGTCTGTGCAGAACTAGTGCAGGAGTGCTCATGCACACCCCTGCAAGCGGTTCCTGGATTGCACGGCAGACATATTGCCTGCTGGAGCTCCTGCATTAATCCTGCACGCCATCTAAGGCTAGAGAATCTGGGGGTCTGTTATTGTAATTCACAAGTTATTCCATGATACAACCATTCTAATGGTAACTTACTTTCTTTAATGTTATATTTATAAACTACTAATCCAAACCTGTTGTTCCTTATAGAATAAGTCTTTTTACTTAATTTTAATATCATTGTGGACTTAAAAGATTTATTCTTCAAACTTTTAAAGATGAAAATAATGTTATCTCTGGCCAGTGTGCAGTACACCAAATGAAGATTCAAATAATCCAAAAAAATCAGAGTAGGGGGGCCTTGTCGTATGGATGCATAATGCTGCATAATATTTAATATGTGGTCTTATCAACTGACATAAGTAAAGAACATTATTTCAGGATCTTAAGAAGTCACTTTTTTTGAATATGGTTTGAATGCTGCAATAAACTTTCCTGGCAATAAGCTGAGTGTTGGAAGTGAAGCTTAACTATAACACCTAGGTTACTGAATTTATTCAAAGTAGTGAGAGTAGGGAACAGGTGGAGGAGACCCTGGAGAGATGGAGATATGCTCTAGAGAGAAGAGGAATGAAGGTCAGCAGGACTAAGACAGAATATATGTGTGTGAATGAGAGGGAGGATAGAGGAATGGTGAGGATGCAAGGAGTAGAGGTGGCGAAGGTGGATGAGTTTAAATACTTGGGGTCAATAGTTCAGAGTAACGGTGAGTGTGGAGGGGAGGTGAAGAAGAGACAGTCAGGATGTAGTGGGTGGAGAAGAGTGTCAGGAGTGATTTGTGACAGACAAGAACCTGTAAGAGTGAAAGGGAAGGTCTACAAGAGGGTTGTGAGACCAGCTATGTTATATGGGTTGGAGACAGTGGCATTGACAAAAAGGCAGGAGTTTGAGCTGGATGTGGCAGAATTAAAGATGTTAAGATTTGCACTGGGTGTGATGAGGGTGGACAGGATTAGGAATAAGTATATTAGGGGGTCAGCCCAGGTTGGAAGGTTTGGAGACAAAGCCAGAGAGGCACGATTACGTTGGTATGGACATGTGCTGAGGAGGGATGCTGAGTATATTGTGAAAAAGATGCTAAGGATGAAGCTACCAGGTAACAGGAAAAGAGGAAGTCCTAAGATAAGGTTTATGGATGTGGTGAGAGAGGACATGCAGGTGGTTGGTCTGACAGAGCAAGATGCAGAGGACAGGAAGAAATGGAAACAGGTGATCTGCTGTGGTGACCCCTGAATGGAACAGCCAAAAGAAGATGATGATGATCAGCAGTTGACTATTGTCTAAGGACAGTCTTCATTATTACCAGTATGAAGATCTGAATATGAGCATCTTTTTGTGTTAAACTCATTTTACCTCCTTTTAGATCAAGTATAAGAATTCCCAAAGCCTTTTATGATTATGTTGGTCATGTATGGCAGATATCATGGCAATGACTTAAACTCATTGACTAATCTAATGACTCAGTAGTGTGACATTGTGGGAAAGTGATATTAAGATGATCAGTCAAAAAAAAAGTAGTGACCCCTGGCAGACCCCCTTTCACTAGGAAAGCAGAGGAAACCAAGTTTTTTTTTAAATGTCAGATATACTATTAATAAGTCAGTGGTGTATCCATTTAATTTTTTCTTCCCCCCATCCTTCATTATTACCGGTCCAGCCCCCCTGCCAAGTCTGCAGCAGGTCTACCAGCTAACTCCTTGCTCTCCACACCTTTATCTGGTATTGCTGGGGCTGGTCATGGATTCTTAGGTTTTCGGGGCTTGGCACATCGAAATATCTGAAATATATGACCTAGCCATTCCCCTCTTGTGGTAAAGTGGTACAGTCTGGGTTGGTGTGCAATGCAAGTGAGAGGTGTATTGCTCTGCCTCTGTAGCAGCTCATCCAGGCCCAATTTCCACCTTTCAACCATGCCTCCTTCTAGCGATGTCTCTAGACTCCACTAAGGATCATCACAAAGAGATGCTGACTCACCACCATTCCTCTGGGATAACCATACCCATCCACTCCTCTGCCACTCCATCAGTCACTTGAGTCACTAATCAACTTAAGTCACCTGGGATATAGTCAGGACTTTCTCCCTCTATGCCACCAGAGCAGCTTGTATCCATTTAATAACTTGATTATGAACCTTTAATTTTAATCAATCCATCCATCACCCCTTTCCCCATTTTTTCACATGGAGTCAGGGTGTCACTTTAACAGTGACAATCATCTAGAGCCAAGGTTCATGCTGCTGGGTGGCTAGCCCTACAATGGAAACCTTTAATTTTAATAATATGTCCAATACTGCACAATAGATTTGATGAAAAAAACTTGGCTAGGTCTAAAAATACCATGCTGAGTGATATACCAGTCAAATTAGGTTTGAGGTCCATTATTGCCCAAGAGTAAAGCCATTCAGTATGTCATCTGCCAATCATACATTAGCAGGCATAATCTTCCAGATAGTCCTCTCAAAGCATTTCCCTAATATACAGTTAAGGCTAATTGGCCTGCAGTTATTTGGGTTACTAGCATATCCATCCTTGTGCATGTAAACTATGCCATCTTTTTCGATAAGCAGGGAGTAAAACCAATGCAAGGTTTGTTGAAATGAGTAAGTTAAACACAAAAATGTCCAAGCAGCAACCCAATGGGAACTCCCTTTTTATTCTTATGAGTCTCTGATTCTAACATGTCCAGACTGCGCAGTCGAGTGCCATATATAGGTCTTAGTTATAGTTTGTCTAATTTGACTACATAAATATTTCCCATTAGGTTAGACAGAATGAAAAAAAAAATATTCTGTTTGCTTTGTTTGAAATAAAGCTTATCTTCCAGCGACATCCTTTTCAGTAAGAGGGATCTCTGTGTCATCAGAAATATAGTTCAACTAGTTATCTGAGATTTATGTCTGTCAAGACTGAAATGCCTCCTATTCTTCAAATGTCTAATTGCATTATACAATAAAAAAACTTTAAAGTGCCCCCCCCAAAAAATGAATGAAACTGGTTGTGTAGACTTTTCCTATACAAACAGTCTAAGCTTCTTCCTAATGTGTTTCACTGATTTAGGATTTTTCAGGTTGAATAGCGATTTTGTCTTTAGAAAATCACCCTTCCAGAAGGTCCCAGATGAATTTCAGCTATAAATATCAAATGGCATGGGAACTGACAAACTGGCATATGAATCTGTGTTACTGAATTTATAAAATCAGCTGAAGAGAAACAAAAGTTAGTACTTGAAGAGAACTGCAGCTGAGTGGAAAGGTATGCAGATTGTTTTGGGGACTTTGTATTTTTCCATCCATGGACACACGGGCATTTAGCTTTCTTAAACTGTCTTACCATAAAATCATGGTTATCTAGGTACATTAACTTTAATAGGAAATCTCTACATATCTAAAAATAGCATACTGTTACATTCTCCTTCTAGTATGAGTGTGGTGCAGGGTAGTGTTTAAACAGCTTTAGTGATATCATCAAAAAATTCCTTATAATCTTTACATGGAGCATAAACAGAACTATCAAGAAAAAATATGATTGTTCTAATTTCTTTGTTTTTCTTTGCTGTTCTCAGAATTAATAGTGCTTCTTTAGATGATCTCATAGTAGCAAGATTTAAAAAAAAACAAACAAAAATATCTGAAACCCAGGCTCGGGGTTTTAAACTAATAAGGGTATCTCCTAATGTATGTACTTTTAGTAAACAATACAAAAGGCATCTCTACAGGTTGTAAAGTTTCTCTTCCTTATGCACTGGGTGCCCAAGTCACAGAATGAATGAAAAATCACTGCAGGTACAGTGTTTAAGTATATGTACCAATAGTGATTTCCTTTGTTTTGGGAGATTTTTCCCTTTTTCTTATTTGTATAATCATAAAGTTAGTATATATAAAAGTTGGGTGTGTGTGGTGCATGGTCTGCAAATGAGTGTGTGTGTGTGTGTGTGTGTGTGTGTGTGTGTGTGTGTGTGTGTATGCGTGGTGGGACTTGTCCCATGCAAAAAATGCTTGTAACTCGAATTTTTGTCATTTTGTGTTTTGGCCATTTGATTTTGTAATTTTGCTTCCCTAATATTAAGTTATTTGAGGCATAGTAGTAGAGTCAATGCAAAAACTCTTCTCTCTTCTTCAGACATTTTATAGCTTGATTTTGTTTATGCAGAGTATTAATTCCAATGATGATCTAAAAAAAACTTCAGTTATTTGAATAAACAATCAAATGTAAAAATAAAACAAATACATATATAAACAAATAAGTAGGTAGGTAAATGAATGAATTAATGAATAAATGAGGAAGGAGAGGGGAAAGTGAGAAAAATAAAATAACCTGTGCCTTACTGGAGTCAGATGAGGAGGGTCCTCAGTCTCGAAAACTTCCTACTGCCCTTATGTAATGCCATATCTCAATAAATACACATTTTTACAGTTCAGGGAAAATATATCTAATTACATGTTCAGTGTATAGACTCTTAAGACTATAAATTCTCCATTTTCTCTGGGAAAATATATTTGTTCCACTTTGAGCTCCATAATCCATTGTGAAGGCCCAGGGTGTAAAGGAATTTTCTTTGTACATGGATGTCAACAGATTGTGTTATCACTGTCTGTATCTTATTTGCATTGAGAGTGACCAGGTTTTTGAGCTTTAAGCAATCTAAGTAGAGTACTAGATCTTCTTGAGGGTCATGGTCCTTATGAAGTGCAAGTTATTTCGAGCTTCAAACTAACTTACCTGGCATAATTTCTGGTCATTCCTGCATTTAACAACATATAAAGGCTTGGTTGGTAACTTCTGAATGATCTCAGAAAACTAAAAGTCACAGAACAGGTGAGACAACTACCCCGTTACATAACAAAACTAAATAGGTATGTTCCAGCTAATCAAAAAACAGAATCACTAAAAGTAATGCCTACTTCTTCTGCCATTCATGCAGTCTATTGCATGCCAAATCTTGGATACTATTGTCATGCACAGTGGATCATAGGGTCTAAACAACAAAATTACATTCTGCACCATGTTGATAATGGTACCACACTCCTGGCAGAAGGGATGTTGCCTTGGGAAAATGAACAGATCCATTCACCCAAGGGATGGAGGGTTCGATGGTCAGCAGGGGGACTAGAAAAAAAAAAGAATCATTGAAAATAGTAACTATGCTAAATATCTATACTGCAGTGGTGGTGCTGCGGTATCGTTGTCGCCTCACAGTTAGATGTTGCCCGTTCGATTCTCAGTTAGAGCGTCTTCTGTGTGGCGACATGCGTGAATGGGCGTTCCTTCGTTGAAGGTTGTGCATTAGACCCAGCAAGCCAGTACGTAAAAATCTACTACCAATCATTAGCGGACCAGAGTTCCACTGTGGTGACCCCTAACCGGGAAAAGCCGAAAGACACAAACAAACAAAGTAACTATGATAAATATCTGGAAGTTTAGAATGAAAATACCACCACCAGTTAGAAACTAATGGAGCTTTAGATAGATGCTACATCTTTCAAAAGAGAGTAAAGATGAAGGCTGCAACTTCGCA
>NC_056739.1:1627134818-1627174818 GCF_019279795.1 Protopterus annectens
ACACACACACACACACACACACACACACACACACACACTGATAAATATTTAGAAAGCAGAAAATAGACCAACTAACAGCTCTTTGTACTGAAAGCGAAGCCAACCAGCAGTGAACTTAATGAAAGTGAAGTGAAGCCCACAAATACTGAGATGTTAAAAGATACCCATTATGCCCAGTACATAAGTCAGGTACACTATAGGAACAGGGACATCATCTCCTGGAAAGACATCATCCACAACTTGATGAAGAGATGCTATCAATGAAGTTACTAAGATCAAAACTGGGATGGAGGCCTTCTGTTCCATTCAGACGTGATGCAGCCATTAGTTCTGAAGGTGATGGAAGGTTTCCATCCCAGCTTTAACTTGCTGCTACTGTGTACCTGGTTTATGTAGTGAACATAATGGGTATCTTTTAGCCTATCAGTAAAATATGAAAAAACATAAAAAAATCCCATAAGCATGATAAAATAAAAACATGAAAAAACATGCATTCTGATTGGAAAAAACAATCAAGATTGTTATAGATTCTGCATTACTCATGGTATCAACTCCTGCCGGTTATGGCTACTAAAACCAAAAGCTACTACTAGTATGTCTGCTGTACTAAGTGGAGAAAACAAATGTATGTAGCAAAAGGGTGAATGACAAATTTCCATCATCCCCAAAGGGAGACAGAAAAAAAGCACAAAATGAAAGACTGAGGACAAAAAATACTTAAAAATTAATTTAAACACCTCAGAGATGTCAGGTGTCCACAGCCACCTTCACATAAACAGAAGGCTAAATGCGCATTTCTAATTTTGTAAAGAAAAAAAGTGGTACAAACCACATTGACCTTTACCAGTTTTAGTAAAAAAGAAAAACAACTTTTGACAAAATTATTTCAAACTTCACCCTCTCTTCCCTTCAATATCCTAATATCACATAACCACATCTAAAGCCCTCAAATCTCCCAATAACAAGTTCTCAATGTGCTATCTAAGGCCAGGAACACTATGTCTATGAGGCCAGATAACATACCAGGCTGACTACTGGTCAGCCTGAAACATGACTTGTCTGATTCCTCTAAAGAATCTATTCAATATCAGACTCATAACAGGCATCATGTTGGATGAATGGAAAACAGTAACAATCATTCCCTTGCACATATGTGGTGCTTTAATGGACCTGGGTAATTATAGACCCATAATCCTGACCGGTGTCATCAAACCTAATTTGCAACATGAATAAGACATATGAGGGATAGGTATGTGTTTCAGAGACTACTCCTTTTCTAATGTGTAAATTTCATATTTTCATAAGTCATTACTAAGCTATTGGCATAAAAGCCATTTTAGGCCTAGCCAAGCTTACCGCAAATTTACCAAAATATTGCTGACATGCAACAATATTTTTTGGTTAATATATAATCTTGTACACATCAAGTGTTCATAGACTGTAGCAGTCCATTAGGGACATTGGTGCCAAACCAAGGATAAATTTTCAATATTCCATCCATTGGCCCAATTTACATTTAAATATGGTTAGAGATGACCAAAAAGTACACAAAGAGGAACCTTGTTTGCAGACAGAAACGCCTCAGAGTCAAAAAAGCTTCTTAACGCTTTTATTTTGAACAAACCAAAAGAGCGTTTTCGCCACAGACCACTGCAGCTTCTTCAGAGAAACAAATTAGACAAAAAACACTCACTTTAAAAATACTACATCAGGAAATGACATATTCCTGTTTCCTGTTACCGAGCAGTTGTATTTGAAAACACATACAAAGTGCTAAAAAGTTAAAGGCATCCCACATTTAGAATCATTTTTAAAAGTAGCACACAACAATAAGAAATGAATTCAATTATATGAAAAAACATCTCAGCGACTTAACAATAATATAGATGACAAAAAACAGATGTCATTACTATTTAAAATAAACTACTATACAGAATATGTAAGTAGATCTATCAAAAAGTATACTCTGATACTCACTTAAAAACTCACTTAAAACATTAAAAACAAATTTGCCTTGTATGAAGTGTGTGTAAGGGATAAATACTGCTCATATTTGCTCAGGCTTAGTTTATTAAACATTCTGTTTGTGCTGTAACCATGCAGGACTAAGGAAAAGAGAAGAAGGGGGGGGGGGGGGGAAGAGGAAAGAAAAGGAAAGGGAAAAAATATCCTTTGCCCTGCGGAAAACACGTGTGACCTAAAAGAATCAGCACGTGAAAATCCATTGTGTCTTCCTACTAAGACCACTAAGACTAGGTTGTAAACCTGACTGTTAGGTTAAACAAGCCCTGAATAGTAGACGGTCAAGTCAACTAACTAGACCCAATGTGTTAGTATAAGGTGCTGAAAACAAACAAGACTGCCAAGTCATCCAATATGTGTTGCCTGATATACGGGTCAGACCTAAAGTCGGAGAAAACTATGTAGTAACAGTAGGTTTTACCTAAAATAACTTTTTAATTTAAGGACTGGGGCAATGTTGCAGTTAGTGTTAAGGCCAGGGAAACAGAAAGCGTCCAAGCGCAACTGCCAATCCAGCTCACAATTTTCTAGTATTAAAGATACAGGGCCCCCTCTGATTTTTAAGGGTACATGGTCTATAGCCATAAAGCTAAAACTATGTCCTGGGAACAATGCAATATGTTTGGCCAGTGCGTTGTCATCTTTACATGTCCTAATTGCATACAAGTGCTCATACATCCTATCTCGCAGTCTCCTGTCGGTTTTTCCGATGTAGAACCCAGAGCAGCAGTTGCACATAGCAATGTATATAACTGATTTGCTCTCACAATTAAGTGCATGCTTGATGACAAACTTCCTGTCCCTAACAAGGAATGTCTCCCCTGTTCGGACATTGTTACAGAAGTTACAAAATCCACATCTGGACATTCCTTTCCTTTTGTAAAAACTATGCTGTTGGATATCCCTTTGTAATAGTTCCTTCAAATTTTTAGATCGTTTAAAAATAAATCTGGGTTCGTCTCCCAATTTTCCTGCTAGTGATGGGTTTGAGGATATCAACCTCCAATTCTTACGGATGATGTCCAGAATTGCTTCTGAATTAGTACTAAAAATAGTGACGAAGCTCAAAGATAAATCTGTGTTTGATTCTCTGCGGTCAACATTGCTACCTATTAGACCACTTATAGGCACCTCATCTGTGAAACTACTAACTGCACTGGAGGAGACCTTTTGTTTAGTCAATAAAGGGGTGTAGAAGCCTCTAGTTCTTTTAAGAGTAACTTCCTCAATAAGTTCACAAACCATTTTCTCGGGATAGCCACGGTTAGTGAACATTTCCTTCAGAAATGAACATTCCTTAACAAAATCCACAAGGGTGCTGCACATTCTTCCTGCCCTCACCAGCTGTCCCTTCACTATAGATCTTTTCTGTTTGTGAGGGTGAAAGCTGGTGAAGTGCAGGAAAGAATTGCAGTATGTGGCTTTCCTAAAGACGGTGGACCTGAAGCACTGATGACAAATATCCTTGGTAAGTTTAACATCCAAATAATCCAGCTCGGTGGTAGAAAATTTAAAAGTGAACTTCAGGAACTCAGTGGAATTACTGATATTATCCACTAAGTTTTTCGCTTCCAATTCTGACCCCCTGAACAGGAGGAACATGTCGTCAAGGTAGCGGGTGTAGAAGGTAACAGGGGCCATGATACCAGGGAGATCAGCCAAGATGTTTGCTTCCCAGTACCCCATTACATAGTTTGCCACACCTGCTTCACATGGGGAGCCCATCGCCACCCCCCGTTTCTGTAAATAGAAGTCACCGTCAAATAGGAAGTAGTTACTGGTTAGTACTATTTCAAGTAATTCCATAACCAGTTCGACCTCCAGTCTGGACGCCCCAAAATTTTGTAACATTGACCCTGTCCATTCAACCGCCTCTAAGTGCGGTATGCACGTATAGAGGTCAATGACATCAATAGTTATCAAGTTGTCATCTTCATTGAATGGCAGTTTGTTTATGTTGTCCAAAAATGTCCATGAGTCCTTACACACACTTGGAATATACTTAACGTATTTATCCAAGATGTGTGTGATTAGTTTGGAACATGGGTAAGTAATAGAGGATCTACTGTCAATTAAAGCTCTCATAGGGGGGTCAGTAACACTTTTATGGATTTTAGGGATCCCAAACATAACGGGGATCTTAGAAGACATGATGTCAATATAATTATATGTCTTGATATCAATTTTCCCCGTTAAGAAAAGGTCCCTAAAATATCCCCTAATCCTTTGTGTGGTACCGTTAACTTCATTTCTTGAAGCTTTTGTGTAGGCATCACTATCAAGGAGGGAAGACATTTTCTCATTATAGGTGACATTATGAAAAATCACCAAGCCTCCTCCCTTGTCTGGTTTTAACACCCGTATAGGTAACTGACTAAGTTCATCCAGTAATAAGCGTTGTTCTTTAGAAATATTGGGAGTTGTAGGCCTATTATATTCATTATATTTGTTACCCAAAAATCTAAAATCAAATTCACACATGTTCTCAAACAATTCCAACGTAGAATGTAGTGGAGGATTAAAAACACTGGACAGTTTTGGAAGTCCTACATTGGGGATGGCGTTTACTTCACCATGATTCACAGCCTCTGTTTCATGATTGAACAGTAACTTAAGATTCATTTTTCTTACAAAACACTTTAGTTCAATAATTTCTTTAGCAACATTCCCATAGGAAGTTGGAACAAAAGTGTTTCCAAAAGCTAACAATTCTATCAATTGTTGGTCCAAAATAATGTCAGAAAAATTGTAAATGGTAAAGTCGCCATTCGTGTTAGTGAGAATGACAGGGGGCCCACCATAAGAAGGTGAGCTAGAGGCATCAGCGTCGACAATACTAGAACTATCTGCCACCAAGAAGTTAGGTATGGGGTCAAGCAGGGGCAAGTTTGTTATTTCGTTCTGTTCCTGTAAGACTTCTTGCTGCGTTGCCCTAAAAAATTTTTGTTGTTACTATTCCCTGCATTATAAGTGTTGTGCCCCCTGTTGTCGTTGTAACCTTTGTCACTTCTCTCGTGGCTTCCCTTATCTTTAGCAAAGCCCTTAATTCTGTTACTCCTTCTAGGTGTTGGGGTGGCATGAACATTCCCAGAGTCTTCTACATCAAGGTCTTCTACCCCGTCCTCATCCTCACCTAGTGTTTGGACCGGATATTCATTATTACTACTTATACGAACATGTCTGGTCCCTTTAAGGTTAGGGTAAGCAACATTTTTACCATAAGCCTCTCTGTCCCTACTCAATTTTTACTCTTGTTTCCCTTTAGTTTAAGTAGCAGAGTATCAATACTGGACAAAATCCGTCCGTGTCGAACTGGTATCTATTAAAATCTAAATGTTGCTTAATTTCATTGTCTAAATCATTAATTTCTTTTAATACAACATCAACATTTGCACCATAGTGCTTAATAATAACATTCATTAACTCAGCACCATGTTTTTGAAAAAGAGCCTCCAGGTCAATCAAGAAGTCATGGTCTGAAATTAAACCAGAAGGCGTAAAATTATTCCGCAAGCCTTTTGGTACAATGTTTCATTAATGCATTGCTTGAAATAAGCTGACTCTAGTTGCAGTTTTTTTAATTTTAATAATTTAGAGTCAAAAATCTTAAGCTTTTCTGATAAGCATAAGCCATCATTATTTGCGACAGTGCCTGTATTTATTCCTTGCTTGGTGAAAAGCAAGTTAGTAGTGTCCAGAAGCCAGCCACCGAGGTCTGGAATTCTATTGTTAGACCCTGTAGGTATATTGTCATTGCTGGAACCAGCAACTGCTCCATTCCGAGCAGTTGTTTGGACGGTGGTACGTTCGTTAGAGGCCACTGCAGCGTACGAACCAGTCCGTCTTATTGCTTCCAGGCCACTCGTGTTTTACCTTGTTTTACCGGTAGTTGTTAGCAGTTGACTAACAGTTGAGTTAATGGCAACTGGCAGCACTGCTATGGACACTGACTTAACTTCGCTGATAGCAGGTCTATCAGCTAGACTGGATGACATGAACTCGAGGATGGATACGATGCAAGCTTCCTTCCATGCACTGAGAAATGGTCCGAGCCGGAATGGTTTGACAATAGAGCACAGCCAGGGCCTAAATGAAGATTGGATCCCAGCAGCGCAACCTAACCCTCGGACTATGTCACCTGCCGATGTTCCTGGCACAGGAATGAGCCAAGGACCTGGATTACAGCTTTCCGGTTTAAGTCCGAGTGGCCTGGAAGCAATAAGACGGACTGGTTCGGAATGGAGCAGTTGCTGGTTCCAGCAATGACAATATACCTACAGGGTCTAACAATAGAATTCCAGACCTCGGTGGCTGGCTTCTGGACACTACTAACTTGCTTTTCAAGGAGGAATAAATACAGGTACTGTCGCAAATAATGATGGCTTATGCTTATCAGAAAAGCTTAAGATTTTTGACTCTAAATTATTAAAATTAAAAAAACTGCAGCTTGAGTCTGCTTATTTCAAGCAATGCATTAATGAAAACATTGTACCAAAAGGCTTTGGAATAATTTTAAGCCTTCTGGTTTAATTTCAGACCATGACTTGATTGACCTGGAGGCTCTTTTCAAAACATGGTGCTGAGTTAATGAATGTTATTATTAAGCACTATGGTGCAAATGTTGATGTTGTATTAAAAAAATTTAGATAATGAAATTAAGCAACATTTAGATTTTAATACCAGTTCGATACGGACGGATTTGTCCAGTATTGATACTCTGCTACTTAAACTAAAGGGAAACAAGAGTAAAAATTGAGTAAAGAGGCTTATGGTAAAATGTTGCTTACCCTAACAAAGGGACCAGACATGTTCAGTATAAGTAGTAATAATGAATATCGGTCCAAACACTAGGTGAGGATGAGGACGGATGAAGACCTTGATGAAGAAGACTCTGGGAATGTTCATGCCACCCCAACACCTAGAAGGAGTAACAGAATTAAGGGCTTTGCTAAAGATAAGGAAGCCACGAGAAGTGACAAAGGTTACAATTATAATGCAGGGAATAGTAACAACAAAATTTTTAGGGCAACGAACAGAAGTCTTACAGGAACAGAACGAAATAACAAACTTGCCCCTGCTTGAATACCTAACTTCTGGTGGCAGTGCCTCTAGCTCACCTTCTTATGGTGGGCCCCTGTCATTCTCACTAACCGAATGGCGACACCATTTACAATTTTCTGACATTATTTTGGACCAACAATTGATAGAATTGTTAGCTTTGAAACTTTGTTCCAACTTCCTATGGGAATGTTTAAAGAAATTATTGAACTAAAGTGTTTGTAAGAAAAATGAATCTTAAGTTACTGTTCAATCATGAAACAGAGGCTGTTCATGGTGAAGTAGCCATCCCCAATGTAGGACTTCCAAAACTGTCCAGTGTTTTAATCCTCCACTACATTCTACATTGGAATTGTTTGAGAACATAATTTGATTTTAGATTTTGGGTAACAAATATAATGAATATAATAGGCCTACAACTCCCAATATTTCCTATTACTGGATGAACTTAGTCAGTTACCTATAACGGTGTTAAAACCAGACAAGGAGGAGGGCTTGGTGATTTTCATAATGTCACCTATAATGAGAAAATGTCTTCCCTCCTTGATAGTGATGCCTACACAAAAGCTTCAAGAAATGAAGTTAACGGTACCACACAAAGGATTAGGGATATTTTAGGGACCTTTTCTTAGCGGGGAAAATTGATATCAAGACATATAATTATATTGTCATGTCTTCTAAGATCCCGGGATCCCTAAAATCCATAAAAGTGTTACTGACCTATGAGAGCTTTAATTGACAGTAGATCCTCTGTTCCAAACTAATCACACACATCTTGGATAAATGCGTTAAGTATATTCCAAGTGTGTAAGGACTCATGGACATTTTGGACACTGCCATTCAATGAAGATGACAACTTGATAACTATTGATGTCATTGACTTCTACGTGCATACGCACTAGGCGGTTGAATGGACAGGGTCAATGTTACAAAATTTTGCTGGTTATGGAATTGCTGAAATAGTACTAACCAGTAACTACTTCCTATTTGACGGTGACTTCTATTTACAGAAACGTGGCCATGGCCTCTATGTGGAGCAGGTGGCAAACTATGTAATGGGGTACTGGGAAGCAAACATCTTGGTTGATTCTCCTCATATCATGGCCCATGTTACCTTCTACGCCCGCTACCTTGGCGACATGTTCCTCCTGTTCAGGAAGTCAGAATTGGAAAAACAGTGGATAATATCAGTAATTCCACTGAGTTCCTGAAGTTCGCTTAAATTTTCTACCACGCTGGATTATTTGGATGTTAAACTTACCAAGGATATTTGCTTCAGGTCCACCGTCTTTAGGAAAACATACTACAATTCTTCTGCGCTTCGCCAGCTTTCACCCCTCACAAACAGAAAAGATCTATAGTGAAGGACAGCTGGTGAGGGCAGGAAGAATGTGATGATTTTGGTAAGGAATGTTCATTTCTGAAGATGTTCTTTAACCGTGGCTATCGAATGGTTTGTGAACTTATTGAGGAAGTTACTTAAAGAACTAGAGGCTTCTACACTTTATTGACTAAACAAAGGTCTCCTCCAGTGCAGTTAGTGATTTCACAGATGAGGTGCCTATAAGTGGTCTAATAGTGTTGACCGAGAATCAAACACTCTTTGAGCTTACACTATTTTTAGTACTAATTCAGAAGCAATTCTGGACATCGTAGACCTGAGGTTGATATCCTCAAACCCATCACTAGCAGGACGAACCCAGATTTATTTTTAAACGATCTAAAATTTGAAGAACTATTACAAAGGGATAATCAACAAAGGAAAGGAATGTCCAGATGTGGATTTTGTAACTTCTGAGACATTCTGTTGAGACGAGGATTTGATAAACGTACGCAATTATTGAACAAATCGGTTATATACAGCATGTGCAACTGCTGCTCTGGAGTTCTGTGTATGCAATTAGGACATGTAAAGATGACAAGCATATTGGTTCCCAGGACATAGTTTAATGGCGTACCCTTAAAATCAGAGGGGCCCTATCTTATCATTTAGAAAATTGTGAGCTGGATTGGCAGTTGGCATGGACGCTTGTTTCCCCTGGCCTAACACTAATAACAACATTGGTTCTACGTCCTTAAAATTAAAAGTTGCTTAGGTAAAACCTACTGTTACATAGTTTTCTCTGCGGATGACTTTTACAGCAAACGAATGTTTAATAAACTAATTCAAAGGCAAATTTGTTTTTAATGTTTTAGTGAAGTTTTTAAGTGATATCAATCTACTTACATATTCTGTATAGTTTATTTTAAATAGTAATGGCATCTCGAATCTTTTCATATAATTGAATTCATTTCTTCGACCCAAAATGATTCTAATCTTTTAGCATATGTGTTTTCAAATACAACTGCTCGGTAACAGGAAACAGAATATGTCAGTATTTTTAAAGTGAGTGTTTTCTCTGACTCTGTCTGCAAACTCAGGACTTCCTCTTTGTTGAAAGCGGTTTTATGGAGATGACCTTAGCATGTGTTGCCGAAGTTTAGGTCCTTAGACTGGGAATTTCTTATGCTAATCGTTTTGTGGATGTGCAACAATCAGTGTTGGATCCATGGATGTCTTGTAGGCTAGGCATAGATCGCGTAGTAGTAAGTAGGAGATTGAATACAGGGATAAGACTTTTCTTGGTCAGCATAGAACTTGTTTACTCCATATATTATTTTTGTGAAATTACCTCTGTGGTCTCTCGAAGCTTGTTGCGGGTGCCTAGTCAGGTACATGCTAATGGGTACAGTGTACTTGATGATAACAGGCAAGTACAGAGGAACAATATCTGCTCTGACCTGGATACCATGCCCTTAATTATAAGTAAAATGATTTTCTCACCACGGTGTACATGGTGGTAAGTCGGGTTACTATCATGTATTCACAGATCCCTGACCATGGGACTACTTTTAGGGGTTCATATCAATGTAAGTTGTTTGTCTGTATCAGGTGACTTTTGGGAATTCAATGACTATGCCTAGTTTGTAATCATCTGCAAGTGTTGGTCCAGCTAGGCACTTTGACATTTCTTTGACTTCAAAGAAGTAGATGCCAAAAAGAATATGGGACTGCACTAGTGACTATCCTCTTTGTTGAGGTGGATTCTCACCTAATTTCTGGCTATCCATCAGGTGACATATGTGTAATATATATGACATATGCCTAATTTTGTAACTTTATCTACAATATCTGAGTGATGTAGTGTGTCATATCCCTAAGGATTCGTTGTTTTGTCCTCATCCATAGCTTTAATGACCTTTTTGAAGAAATCTACCAGGTTGAGTAGGCATAACCTGCCTTTGACAAAACTGAATTGGATAGGCCTCAGTGACTGTAAGTTTACTATGTCACTGTTTATCAGATCCATGATTATTCTTTCCATGGCTTTGCATATCAGACTAGTTTTGTGTCTATAGTTCCTGAGGTTTGTGGAAGGTCCTCTTGTGTAGAGGGATAATGTTGCAGTCTTCCATTCATTAGGAATGAAGCCTGTCTGGAAGCTATGGTTAAACAGGGATTCTAGCATTCCTGACAGGTCATATTTCATGCTATTCAGCTGGCATGCTGGGATAGTTTTGGAACCCATTGAAGCAGTGTTTTAGCTTTAGAGAGTACAGTGAAGTTTGTTATTTTGGATTCTGTTCCTAATGGACTTCCTTGCTGCTGTTCTAAAAAATTTTTGTTGTTACTATTCCCTGCATTTATAGAGTGTTGTGCCCCCTGTTGTCAGTTTTGTAACCTTTGTCACTTCTCTGCATTGGCTTCCCTTATCTTTAGCAAAGCCCTTAATTCTGTTACTCCTTCTAGGTGTTGGGGTGGCATGAACATTCCCAGAGTCTTCTTCATCAGTTCCTTTCTACTCCCCGTCCTCTATCCTCACCTAGTGTGACCGGATATTCATTACTTACTACTTATCATGTCTGGTCCTTTAAGGTTAGGAGTAAGCAACATTTTTACCATAAGCCTCTGTCCCTACTCAATTTTTACTCTTGTTTCCTGTTTAAGTAGCAGAGTATCAATACTGGATTAAAATCCGCCCTCAGAATCAACTGGTATTCTATTAAAATCTAAATGTTGCTTAATTCTCATTGTCTAAATCATTAATTTCTTTTAATACAAACATCAATAATTTGCACCATAGTGCTTAATAATAACATTCATTAACTCAGCACCATGTTGAAAAAAGAGCCTCCAGGTCAATCAAGAAGTCATGGTCTGAAATTAAATAGAGAGAAGTAAAATTATTCCGCCAAGCCTTTTGCGCTAACAATGTTCATTAATGCATTGCTTGAAATAAGCAGACTCAAGCTGCAGTTTTTTAATTTTAATAATTTAGAGTCAAAAATCTTAGCTTTTCTGATAAGCATATCATTATTTGCAGTGCCTGATTCCTTGCTTGGTGAAAAGCAGTTAGTAGTGTCCAGCCAGCCACCGGTGGTCTGGAATTCTATTGTTAGACCCTGTAGGTATATTGTCATTAACCAGCAACTGCTCCATTCGAGCAGTTGTTTGAATCGGTATGCGTTCTAGAGGCCACTGCAGCGTACGAACCAGTCCGTCTTATTGCTTCCAGGCCACTCGTGTTTTACCTTGTTTTACCGGTAGTTGTTAGCAGTTGACTAACAGTTGAGTTAATGGCAACTGGCAGCACTGCTATATTTGACTCTAACTTCGCTGATAGCAGGTCTATCAGCTAGACTGGATGACATGAACTCGAGGATGGATACGATGCAAGCTTCCTTCCATGCACTGAGAAATGGTCCGAGCCGGAATGGTTTGACAATAGAGCACAGCCAGGGCCTAAATGAAGATTGGATCCCAGCAGCGCAACCTAACCCTCGGACTATGTCACCTGTCGATGTTCCTGGCACAGGAATGAGCCAAGGACCTGGATTACAGCTTTCGGTTTAAGTCCCAGTGGCCTGGAAGCAATAAGACGGACTGGTTGAATGGAGCAGTTGCTGGTTTGCAATGACAATATACCTACAGGGTCTAACAATAGAATTCCAGACCTCGGTGGCTGGCTTCTGACACTATCACTAACTTGCTTTTCACCCGGGCAAGGAATAAATACAGGTATGTCGCAAATAATGATGGCTTATGCTTACTGCTAAGATTTTTGACTCTAAATTATTAAAATTAAAAACTGCAGCTTGAGTCTGCTTATTTCAAGCAATGCATTAATGAAAACATTGTACCAAAAGGCTTCTATGTGAATAATTCCTTAAGCCTTCACGCACTTCTTATTTAATTTCAGACCATGACTTCTTGGATTGACCTGAGGCTCATTTTCAAAACATGGTGCTGAGTTAATGAATGTTATTAAGCACTATGGTGCAAATGTTGATGTTGTATTAAAAGAAATTAATGATTTAGACAATGAAATTAGCAACATTTAGATTTTAATAGATACCAGTTCGATTCGGAATTTTGTCCAGTATTGATACTCTGCTACTTAAACTAAAGGGAAACAAGAGTAAAAATTGAGTAGGGACAGAGGCTTATGGTAAAAAATGCTTACCCTAACCTTAAAGGACCAGACATGTTCAGATAAGTAGTAATAATGAATATCGTCCAAACACTAGGTGAGGATGAGCGACGGTAGAAGACCTTGATGAAGACTCTGGGAATGTTCATGCCACCCCAACACCTAGAAGGAGTAGCAGAATTAATAAAGATAAGGAAGCCGCGAGAGAAGTGACAAAGGTTACAACGACAACAAGGGGCACAACACTTATAATGCAGGAATAGTAACAACAAAATTTTTAGAACAGCGCAGCAAATCTTACAGGAACGTAAATAACAAACTTGCCCCTGCTTGACCCCTTGAAAATTTGGTTCTAGTAGATGGTCGACGCTGATGCCTCTAGCTCACCTTCTTATGGTGGGCTCCCTGTCATCTCCTCACTAACACCTAATGGCTTTTTACCATTTACAATTTTTCTGACATTATTTTGGACCAACAATTGATAGAATTGTTAGCTTTTGGAAACACTTTTGTTCCAACTTCCTATGGGAATGTTGCTAAAGAAATTATTGAACTAAAAGTGTTTTGTAAGAAAAATGAATCTTAAGTTACTGTTCAATCATGAAACAGAGGCTGTGAATCATGGTGAAGTAAACGGCCATCCCCAATGTAGGACTTCAAAACTGTCCAGTGTTTTAATCCTCCACTACATTCTACTGGAATTGTTTGAGAACATGTGAATTTGATTTTAGATTTTGGTAACAAATATAATGAATATAATAGGCCTACAACTCCCAATATTTCTAAAGAAGCTTATTACTGGATGAACTTAGTCAGTTACCTATACGGTGTTAAAACCAGACAAGGGAGGAGGCTTGGTGATTTTTCATAATGTCACCTATAATGAGAAAATGTCTTCCTCCTTGATAGTGATACACAAAAGCTTCAGAAATGAAGTTAACGGTACCACACAAAGGATTAGGGATATTTTAGGGACCTTTTAACGGGGAAAATTGATATCAAGACATATAATTATATTGACATCATGTCTTCTAAGATCCCGTTATGTTTGGGATCCCTAAAATCCATAAAAGTGTTACTGACCCTATGAGAGCTTTAATTGACAGTAGATCCTCTATTACTTACCTATGTTCCAAACTAATCACACACATCTTGGATAATCTTAGTATATTCCAAGTGTGTGTAAGGACTCATGGACATTTTGGACAACATAAGCAAACTGCTATTCAATGAAGATGACAACTTGATAACTATTGATGTCATTGACCTCTATACGTGCATACCGTGACTTAGAGGCGTTGAATGGACAGGGTCAATGTTACAAAATTTTGGGCCCAGACTGAGGTCGAACTGGTTATGGAATTACTTGAAATAGTACTAACCAGTAACTACTTCCTATTTGACGTGACTTCTATTTACAGAAGCGGTGGCTATGGCCCCTATGTGGAGCAATGTGGCAAACTATGTAATGGGGTACACTGGGAAGCAAAACATCTTGGCTGATCTCCCTGGTATCATGGCTCTGTTACCTTCTACACCCGCTACCTTGACGACATGTTCCTCCTGTTCAGGGGTCAGAATTGGCGAAAAACTTGAGTGGATAATATCGATTCCAATTCCTGAAGTTCACTTTTAAATTTTCTACCACCGAAGCTGGATTATTTGGATGTTAAACTACCAGGATATTTGTCATCAGTGCTCAGGTCCACCGTCTTTAGAAAGCCACATACTGCAATTCTTTCCTGCACTTCACCAGCTTTCACCCTCACAAACAGAAAGATCATAGTGAAGGGACAGCTGGTGAGGGCAGGAAAAATGTGCACCCTTTGTGGATTTTGTTAAGGAATGTTCATTTCTGAAGGAAATGTTCACTCAACCGGCTATATCGAAAATGGTTTGTGAACTTATTGAGGAAGTTACTTTTAAAAGAACTAGAGGCTTCTACACCCCTTTATTGACTACAAAAGGTCTCCTCCAGTGCAGTTAGTAGTTTCACAGATGAGGTGCCTATAAGTGGTCTAATAGGTAGCAATGTTGGCCAGAGAATCAAACACAGATTTATCTTTGAGCTTTCGCTATTTTTAGTACTAATTCGGCTATTCTGGACATCATCCGTAAGAATTGAGGTTGATATCCTCAAACCCATCACCAGCAGGAAAAATTGGGAGACGACAGATTTATTTTTAAACGATCTAAAATTTGGTGGAACTATTACAAAGGGATATCCAACAACATAGTTTTACAAAGGAAAGGAATGTCCAGATGTGGATTTTGTAACTTCTGTAACAATGTCCGAACAGGGGGGACATTCCTTGTTAGGGACGGAAGTTTGTCATCAAGCATGCACTTAATTGTGAGAGCAAATCAGTTATATACATTGCTATGTGCAACTGCTGCTCTGGGTTCTACATCGGAAAAACCGACAGAGACTGCGAGATAGGATGTATGAGCACTTGTATGCAATTAGACATGTAAAGATGACAACGACTGGCCAATATTGCATTATTCCCAGGACATAGTTTTAGCTTTATGGCTATAGACCATGTACCCTTAAAAATCAGAGGGCTATCTTAATACTAGAAAATTGTGAGCTGGATTGGCAGTTGCTTGGACGCTTGTTTCCTGGCCTTAACACTAACTTCTGCAACATTGCCCCAGTCCTAAATTAAAAGTTATTTTAGGTAAAACCTACTGTTACTACATAGTTTTCTCCGACTTTAGGGTCTGACCGTATATCAGGCAACACATATTGGATGACTTGGCAGTCTTGTTTGTTTTCAGCACCTTATACTAACACATTGGTCTAGTTAGTTGACTTGACCGCCTACTATTCAGGGCTTGTTTAACCTAACAGTCAGGTTTACAACCTAGTCTTAGTGGTCTTAGTAGGAAGACACAATGGATTTTCACGTGCTGATTCTTTAGGTCACACGTGTTTTCCTGGAGACAAGGATATTTTTCCTTTCACCTTTCTTTCCCCCCTTCTTCTCTTTCCTTAGTCCTGCATGGTTACAGCACAAACAGAATGTTTAATAAACTAAGCCTGAGCAAATATGAGCAGTATTTATCCCTTACACATAATACCTAAGGCAAATTTGTTTTAATGTTTTATGAGTTTTTAAGTGAGTATCAGAGTATACTTTTTGATAGATCTACTTACATATTCTGTATAGTAGTTTATTTTAAATAGTAATGGCATCTGTTTTTTGTCATCTATATTATTGTTAAGTCGCTGAGATGTTTTTTCATATAATTGAATTCATTTCTTATTGTTGTGTGCTACTTTTAAAAATGATTCTAAATGTGGGATGCCTTTAACTTTTTAGCACTTTGTATGTGTTTTCAAATACAACTGCTCGGTAACAGGAAACAGGAATATGTCATTTCTTAATGTAGTATTTTTAAAGTGAGTGTTTTTTGTCTAATTTGTTTCTCTGAAGAAGCTGCAGTGGTCTGTGGCGAAAACGCTCTTTTGGTTTGTTCAAAATAAAAGCGTTAAGAAGCTTTTTTGACTCGGAGGCGTTTCTGTCTGCAAACAAGGTTCCTCTTTGTGTACTTTTTGGTTTGACTTGTTTGAAAGCAGTTTTTATGGTTAGAGATGACCTTTGCTTCTCATGGATGCAAAGCCTATTGCAAAGAAGGCGTAATCTTTTGATACACATACTTGTCCCTCCAACATGTCCTGTTTATGTTGCAGCTGAAGTTTAGGTCCTTAGACTGGGAATTTCTTATGCTAATCGTTTTGTGGATGTGCAACAGATCCATCAGTGTTGGATCCATGGATGTCTTGTAGGCTAGGCATAGATCGCCACGTAGTAGTAAGTAGGAGATTGAATACAGGGATAAGACTTTGAGGTGGTCAGCATAGAACTTGTTTACTCCATATATTATTTTTGTGAAGTACCTCTGTGGTCTCTCAAGCTGTTGCAGGTGCCTAGTCAGGTACATGCTAATGGGTACAGTGTACTTGATGACTAGTCTGATAACAGGCAAGTACAGAGGAACAATATCTGCTCTGACCTGGATACCATGCCCTTAATTATAAGTAAAATGATTTTCTCACCACAGTGTACACATGGTGGTAAAAGGTCAGGTTACTATCAACATGTATTCACAGATCCCTGACCATCGGGACTACTTTTAGGGGTCTGTTATCAATGTTGTAATTTCCAGTGGTTGCTGTCTTTCCAAAGGGTACTATTTTTAATTTTTTCAAATGGAGTTTTATGGCTCTGGCACAAGTTGTTTGTCTGTATCAGGCCCTCTTAAAGGGTATTTGTGACTTTTGGGAATTCAATGACTATGCCTAGTTTGTAATCATCTGCAAGTGTTGGTCAGCTAGACGCCTTTGACATTTCTTTGACTTCAAAGAAGTAGATGCCAAAAAAGAGACACCCCAGCACGAATATGTATGGGACTGCACTAGTGACTATCCTCTTTGTTGAGGTGGATTCTCCCACCCTAATTTCTGGCTATCCATCAGGTGACATATGTGTAATATATATGACATATGCCTAATTTTGTAACTTTATCTACAATATCTGAGTGATGTAGTGTGTCATATCCCTTAGCCAGGTCGAGGGAAGGATTGTGCACTGTTTTGTCCTCATCCATAGCTTTAATGACCTTTTTGAAGAAATCTACCAGGTTGAGTAGGCATAACCTGCCTTTGACAAAACTGAATTGGATAGGCCTCAGTGACTGTAAGTTTACTATGTCACTGTTTATCAGATCCATGATTATTCTTTCCATGGCTTTGCATATCAGACTAGTTTGGCTTATGTGTCTATAGTTCCTGAGGTTTGTGGAAGGTCCCCTCTTGTGTAGAGGGATAATGTTGCAGTCTTCCATTCATTAGGAATGAAGCCTGTCTGGAAGCTATGGTTAAACAGGGATTCTAGCATTCCTGACAGGTCATGTTTCATGCTATTCAGCTGGCATGCTGGGATAGTTTTGGAACCCATTGAAGCAGTGTTTTTAGCTTTAGAGAGTACAGTGAGGACCTGCTCCCTAGTGATAGTTGGTGCAGAAATGGCAGAGGGTATTTCCTTTCAGGTGACTGGAGGTGATAGGGGTGCACTTGGAGCTAAATTTATCATACAGCAGATTTAGATTTGCTTTATCCTCTGGCTTCATATAGATGGTCCCATTCACCATTACTTCATCACTTTGTTGAGTGTTGCTGCAGACATAACCAAAGAAAGGCATATGATTGTCATTAGCTGTGGAGGCTATTTTTATCTCCAATTTGGCTTTGGTGGACTTGATTAGTCTTCTCTGTTGCTTGTTCAGATTGACAAGGTCATTTTTGCCTCTTTGGGAATTGTTCTTCCTATTTTTGGACATGATTTTCTTTCTTTTGTAATACAGCCTATTTATACTGGAACTACACAATGGTGGTTTGTTTTGGAGGCTGACCCATATTTATTTCAGGTAGGTACAGCTGTCTCTATGCAGGTATTTACATGATTGTACAGGGTTTCTATGAACAATTCTACACAAACAGCTGTGTTCTCATGGTTTGAGGGGACTTGTAATTTGCTAGATTGTTGCTTAGTAGGAGGTAATTAGCCTTGGTATAGATTTTAAATGTTCCAAGGTTAGCTGGGGT
Organism: Protopterus annectens; assembly: GCF_019279795.1. Taxonomy (NCBI): domain Eukaryota; kingdom Metazoa; phylum Chordata; order Ceratodontiformes; family Protopteridae; genus Protopterus; species Protopterus annectens. The sequence goes on from NC_056739.1 coordinate 1,627,152,981, forward strand.
CCTAGGCTTAATATTTATTTCAAAGGAGACAGCTTTGTGGTCCGACTTGACCAGTGAGGATTCCTTCCTGTTTGTGTGGGCCAGGTTAAGGATATTTGCTCCCTTGGGGGTTGTGCAGACTAGCTGTTCAAGAGCATTTGTGTTAACAAAGTTCAGGAATCTCAAGACCTGCGTGTTTGAGGTTGTGTATGATTCTCAGTTAATGTTGCGGTAGTTAAAGTCACCCATGGGACAGGCTTCAAACCTGTGTAAAGCAGAGTTCCTCCCTGCACTTATTGAAGTGCAAGTTGATTCAGTGGATGGAAAATGTAAGTTTACCCTGATCTGCCACCTGTGTCACTATTAGAAAAAGGAAGCTTGTAAATGCTCGACCATGCATACCCAAGCTATACCCCCTATAAAGTGAGTGGTACCAAATCCTTTCAAATACATTTGGGAAGCATGGCTGGGCTTACAAAGGACCTTTAGGGTTGCTATCCCAGTAATCGCCTATGAACCTGTTAATAAATAAAGATATAGGTAACCTACAGGATCCCAACCCAACACACTTTGGATTCATCAGGGATTGCTTCTGCCTACATAACTTGACTGACTTCATAAAAAAAATGTTACTGAAGTAATGGACGAGGGCAAAACAGTGCACATCACATATCTAGACCTTGTAAAGGCATTCAACACCACCCTACATTCAGATATTGTAGATAAACTCTCCTAACTAAATATCAATCCCAGTGTAACTCATTGGATAGCAAATTGGTTCATGAGTAGAACCCAGGAAGTTAGAATGGGTGACTGTACCTCCTTCAAAAGACCTGTTACTGGTGGTGTGCCCCATGGTTCAGTCCTTGGGCCACTCCTCTTTGGCATTTACTTCTCAGAGGTCAAAGCTAATGTTAAGGGTTTGCGGTTATTCAGGTTTGCAGATGTCCAAAAACTTGGTGCCATCATAAACTCACCAGGGGGACACCAACATCTGCCAAGAAGCAATGCTCTGAACAAATAGCTGGTGTTAAAAGCATGCATTTAAACTACATGCCAAAAATTGTGTAACTGTATTCTTTGGCATGCATGACTCCCCCTGTAATAAACATATTGACAACAGACCTCTGAAAATTGATCCCATAGTTAGGGATGTGGGAACATATATCTACAATTAACTGTCATTCGATCACTAAGTATCCACTACTGAAAGGAATTCATTTTCCATTATATCTAACGGTACTGTGATCAAAGTATTCCACTGTACACAGCACTCATTAGGTTGATCACGGAGTGTAATGCCTCTTTAGTTATGTACCTGCTCAAATACTTGTCACAACTGGAATGACCACAATGTTTTCTCACTAAAAAAAAGAAAAAAAAAAAATCAAATGTGTAAATCATAAAAACTAAACACTTGCACCACACCACACTCATCACATAGTCCCACTAAACCTACATCACCAGAATCCACACATAGAAACACAAATCATTCGCGGAGGCTCTCAATAATAATCTGCTCAAGCAACAGAAACCTCCAAAGCAGAAACGCAAGCAACCTCCACCCCCCAACTCAACCCAAATGACACATAGCCCACAGACTCAAGTGTGCCACTCAACCACAGCCCATAAGGCAAAACAACATACCCAACACACTAGTCATAGGTGACTCTATAGTCAGGCACACTGATGTCCCACTCACCAGGCTAAACAAGGAGAAGGTTACTGTCAGCTGCCTGTCGGGTGCCAGGATCTGCCAAATAACCCATACACTCAGGTCACTCCACAACAAGTACAAATATGACTCTGTCATTGTCGATGTTGTTGTGAATGACCTGAGACGTACCTCCCTGGACTACATGTAAAGAGACATGGAAGAGCTCTCCCATTTTGTAGCCCAGGCAGGTATGACCCTAGCCCTGAGTAGCATCCTGCCTTCACCACGAATGATAATGCAGTACAAGGACAAAATGATTGACTTCAACAATTGGCTAAGCTTCTGGTGTCATTCTAAAGGGATCCAGTATCTGTCTGCCTAGGACGACATATTTGACAGATCACAATGCTTTGCCAGAGATGGTCTGCAATTGTCACCACTAGGATTCTGGATACTGGCTAAGGCTCTTGCTGCCTCTATAGTGCCTTTTTTAGGCAAGGTTCAAATGACAAATTCACCACTGTAACAGGAGCAGGCAAGCAAAAACTGAGGGTAATGCTACTCAATGTTAGAAGTCTAAATCTAAAAATGCACTCCCTCGAGGCACTCCTTAAAATGGAGAACATCGATATCTGTGCAGTGATTGAGACCTGGTTCAAGGCTCTGGAGAGCACCCCTGCATTACCAGGCTATAACTCATACCACACCTTTTGGACATCTAACCTGGACCGGAACATCAAAGGCGGAGGTGTTTTCATATTCATTAAGGATATCCACACCTCCAGGCTAGTTGCTCAACATAATGCATCCGAGGTTATCCAAGTGCAACTAACTCTGGGCAAAACTGAAATCCAAATTGCAGCTTGCTACAGATCCCCTACCATGCCCCAGGATTCCCACTCCTCTTTTCTTGATATACTGGAAAATATTAGGGTTCACCAAACACCCTAATAATGGGTGACTTCAACTACTCCCACGCAGTGGGAGATTGGTGTAATGGTTAAGGTGCTTACCTTAAAAGCAAAAGGTGCAGGGTTTGATTCTCACATGGGGTAATTGGCTAGGCTTAAAATAGCCCATGAAGGCAGTTAGCCTAGTACTAAGATATGAGTCTATGAACCTATGAACCCCACCATTAACTGGAAAAACTACTCATGTACCAACTCCATCATTCAACTCTTTCTGGAATTCATAAATTCCAATGTCCTGGATCAACTTATCCACAACCCCACCAGGAGCAACAATATCGTAGACATATTCATTACCAACATGAGTGACTGGTGTTCTACACCGGAAGTCAACTCCTCATTAGTCAGATCTGACCATAAGCTAATCACCGTAGATGTCCACATCCCGCCCCCACCCCCCACTAAGGAAACCAAAAAAAAAAAATTTCTTCAAAGCCAACTTCATGCTTCTTAAGACAGAAGTGGCAAACTTTATGACACCCATGTAGATGGACAATACAGTTACAACTTCTGAATCCTGCACAAATGCACTCTATAAGCACTTACACTGGTCTCCTGCCATAAGCAAACTCTACAACAGAAGGAAGCAACTGTTGCAAAAGAGAGTAAAATCCCATGAGTGGAGGAGCTCCCTGGTCAGCCTCAGTAAGAAGCTGAGATCCCTTATAAGATCCTCCAAAGCTAGCTATGAAAACAACATCACCACTGATTCTAGGGACAACCACAAAGCATTCTATAGCTATGTCAAGAATCTCAATGACAACACCCACATTTGCTCGGAGTTACAGCACAATGGCACGAAAATTACAGAACCAACTGATATTGCCAACATCCTGGCAGATAGGTTCAGTGCTAACTTTACCCCCCTCTCACCCCCTAAAGGGCCCATATCTATACAGGAAGAATGCAGAGTCCCTGTAATCACAACTACGCAGGTAAAAACTGCACTCTCTAAAGCCAAAAACACAGCATCCATGGGACTGGGCAACATCCCAGGCTGCATTTTACATGAACTTCAGAATGAACTGGCTCCCCACCTAAGCACCATGTTCAATCATAGCCTCACGTCAGGCTTTGTGCCCACTGAATGGTGCACAGCAACAGTTATCCCACTCCAAAAAGGGGGAGCCACCACCTATCCCAGGAACTATCGCCCTATTAGCCTGATGAACCTGGTCTGTAAGGCCATGGAACATATCATCATGGAACTCATAAACAAAGACATTGGTAACCTCCAAACTCTGGACCCCACCCAGTTCAGGTTTGTGAAAGGCAGATCAGGCCTCCTGAACCTGATCGACTTCTTTGAGGCAGTCACCAAAGACGTAGGGTAAGGTGGTTCACACAGCCTATTTTGACCTCCCCAAGGCTTTCAACACCACCCCCCATTCTGGAATTATAGATAAACTCACTAAACTAGGTATAAATCCCTATGTCACAAGATGTGTTGCCAACTGGCTCACTGACAGAACCCACACTGTAAAAGTTGCAGACTCCAAATCTGACTTCAAACCAGTGACAAGTGGAGTATCACAGGGTTCAGTCCTGGGACCTCTCCTGTTTGGTATCTACTTCTCTGAAGCACAGGCTAGCACAAAGGGTTTTTAGCTAATGAAGTTCGCAGATGACTGCAAACTAGGAGCCATAGTCAAGTCCCCAAATGATGTGGACATCCTACAGAAGGGCCTCACTGAGACAGATGCCTGCTGTCAGAGCCATGGCCCCAAGCTCAGTGCCAAAAAGTGCATTGTCATCCCCTTTAGTAAAAACTCTGTACCCATGAACTACCACATAGGCGGCTGTCTACTTAATGCTGAATGTGTGATAAGAGACCTTGGGACCCAGGTGGACAGTAGTCTCTCCTTTGATAATCACATTGCCACAGTAATCAGGAATTCCTTCTATGTGGCACACCTTATCACAAAAAGGTTCTCATCCAGGAAGAAAGAGGTCATTGTTCTCCTCTACTTGACACTCATTAGACCCATTATAGAGTACAACTCCCCTTTTGAAATGTACCTTACAAGATATCTGCAGCAGCTGGAAAGGCCACAGAAGTACCTCACAAAGAGGATTACTGGCCTCAAACAGATGCCCTACACTGACCGTCTCAAAAAACTCCAGCTTTACTCCATAGCATATCTCCTACTCTGAGTGATCTCTGCCTAACATATAAAGCTATGTCAAACCCAGAGCTGCTGGACATGCTACACCTAAAGAAATCCCAATCCCTCTAAGCTACATGCTCTAGGGACCTAAACCTTGTCACCACAATAAACAGGACATGCTGGAGGGATAGATTCCTGTCCCAGATACTTCCCATACTCTGGAACAAGCTACTCATCTATGTCAAGCAAAGTTCCTCATTAGCACTCTTCAAGAAAAATCTTGATGAGTGGATGGGAAATAGGAAATACACCCCAGCGATCACTTCTGTGGCTCTGCTCGACAGGGGCACAGGAAAATAACTTTCTTGGGTGGCGTGAGCCAGGGAACCTTGTTGGCTAGTATTACTTAGACCCTTGGGTCAATTGCCTAGTACTTACCTATGAACCTATGAACTTATATCAAAACCTCATCCCTTTTCTCAGTATCATACAGGCTCCTGAAAGGGGACCACTGCCTCACATATAGAAATTCAACAGACCCTAGTCGGTCATACATATTACATATTTCAAAGTCATATAGTATCATAAGCACCTGTTCAAGGGATCATAATCTCATTTGCATAACAAATATATCATGATGGAAGGATAGGTAATGGCTGCAGTGGTGCAGCAGTTAGCATTTTTGCCTCACAGCAAGAGATTCTGTGGTTCAGTTCTCAGCTAGAGATCCTTCTGTGCAGAGTCTGCATGTCCTCCCTGTGGTTGAGTGAGTTTTAAAGACATGCAGGTGTGTGCATGTGCCTTCTGTGAAGGTTGGGCACTGGAATGGCAACTTGACATTATAAAAACTCTCCTGCTAATCAGTCTGCAGACCGGTGATCCACTGTGCTGACCCCTAACAGGAGACGCCAAAAGACATTGCTTTGGAAGGATAGGTAATCCATCACAGAGAATCTGCTTTTCTGGGACCATCTATTTTTTCCTAAAGCAAAGTACTTATCTTATGCTATTCCACCATAATTTGGATTAATAGACAAGAAACTGCAAATTCATAGTCAGTTTTGCACCCCTATCCCTCACAGATGGGGGTGTGTGTGTAAATGCCCCAACATGTCCTTTTTTGACAGTTTTTGGGTTATTCATATGCAAAATATAAGGACTAAAATCTACCATGACAATGTAAAGTTAGGCTTCTTAAGATCCTCACAAATCAATAGCCTAGTAAGCACATATGAGCCTATGAATCATAACGTATTGTGCATGTGTTGGTCTGTGCAAGTTCTATGTATATGTATCAGTGGCCTAATGGTTGAGGTGTTTGCCTTACAAACACAAAGTGCAGGGTTTGAGTCTCACAAGGGATAATCGGCTAGGCTTAAATGGCTCGTAAGGGCAGTTAGCTTAGTACGAATTTATTAAAAGTCATCTCCGAAGGTGGAAAATAACACTTTTAAAGAAAAAAGTTGACAGGTACAATATTATTATTTAAAAAGGTAAACATTTTCTTTTCTTTTTCTTTTAAATAATGTAATTATACAACAGCAATAATCCACTGGTGTGTGGGTAATGCTGAGTTTACCAAGGGCTGGCTTTATTTGATCAATCAGGTATCACCCTTGTGAGCAAGCTATGTCAGCCATGGATAAACCCAGCATTAACCATACCCAGTCATGGATTATTGCTAAATAATGTAATGTATAGTAGAGAGAGGCATTTTATGTATTAGGTAATAGAAATCAAGCTTTATAAATGCAAGCACCAAGAGAAAATCCTTATGGACACAGGGAAATCATGCATCTCAAAACAGTTTGAAGGAACATTTCAGTAATTCTTAACTAGTTATCAAACAAATAAATGAGTAGGCATATAGGCTGTGCTACTTACCCATGCACACAGCCTAGCTGGCAGGTAGGCTGTATTACTTAACCTGTACATACAGTCTAGGTGGCAGGTAGGCTGTGGTCCTTCTCTCATTTGAACATTTTAACTCTTAGCCTAGGTGGTGGGCTGCACTTAATGTTCTTTTAACTCTTAGCCTAGGTGGCAGGCTGCACTTTCAGACCTTTTAACTCTTAGCCTAGGTGGTGGGTTGCACTTACAGTCCTTTTAACTCTTAGCCTAGGTAGCAGGTTGCATTTACAGTTCTTTTAACTCTTAGCTTAGGTGGTGGGCTGCACTTACAGTTCTTTTAGCTCTTAGCTTAGGTGGTGGGCTGCACTTACAGTCCTTTTAACTCTTAGACTAGGTGGCGGGCTGCACTTACAGTCCTTTTAACTCTTAGCCTAGGTGGCAGAATAGGCTGCACTTTCAGTTTGTTTCCTGGCACAGCCTTTGTAGATGATAAAGTACACTATCTTCTTCTGTCTGAAGCTTGAACTTCTTAATTGAGTGGAATACACTGAACTTACTGCATTGGTAATATTTAGGCTGAGGTGTTTCTTTTAGCCACCTTTCGACCTCCTTTTATTAGGATAGAAAAGATATTGTTGCACCACTTATTGTCGTAGACTCCTACTGGCCCTTTCTCTCCATTTTAACACCTCTTTCACCCTCCATGTACTATGTTGCATTATCTATAATACCTCTGAAATTTCCCGATCCATGCACTATCTCTGTCTTTACAGGTTATAACCCCAACTGTCTTGCAGACTCATAATGCCAATTGTTAAAGTTTCAACACGTTACTTAGCATGCTTCCTTTATTATATTGTCTGTCACTTTTGCCTCCAGTCTGTTCATAACAGATACATTGCCTTTTTCTAATTCATGCCTGGAGCCCTCCAGTCCTACTCAGGTTCACTAATGACAAATAAGAATACACATTCTACTGATTGACACCAACAGTAAGCTCACTTATGCTACCAGGAAACAATTTCTATTGCAATCCATAGTCCTACAGAAGACACAAATTCTCCATCCCAAAAATCCAGGAACTTTTCTCAAAACTCCACTGTCCCCTACTCAGACTTATACATTTAGAAGATAGTCACTCAGACCAAGGACCACCTCAATTTATCCCTCAGTTACAGAACCCAATCAACTATCATATCTGAACTTAAAACTGTTTACATCAATGTGTGCAGACTTAATAACATATGGATCTGTCTTGAAGCATGGCTGGTATTCTTGCTAACTCAGAAACCTGGCTGAAGGATGATTGTTGCCCCTCTACTTTTAAACAGGACAACTACTATATATATATATATATATATATATATATATATATATATATATATATAATAACAGCAGACTAGGCCATAGATCTGGTAGTGTTGCTTCAATTTCTGATCAAAAGGAATACCTCAATTACAGATGATAGGATCTCAATTGGATACTCTCTCACATCAGATTAGATGGGTATAGTCACATGTAGTTCGCTACATTTTATGTCCCATCACCCACCTCTGTCTCTCTTTTACATAAAACTCTACAAAATACGTTCGCTAAAGGCATACATAACAGCACAGTTATTCTTGGCGATTTCAGTATCAATTTTATTTGGAAAGACTCTCTGCCTCTGATCAAAATGCTACAGCAATTTAGCCTGGCCCTAATAAGCAAGCTCATACCTTAACCAGTACAAGAACTGGCTCTAGCTCCACGCTTGACCTCATAATAACCACTTACAAAATAGGAACCTTCACACTGAAATACTCTCCAGTGCTCTGAGTGACTACTCACCCATTAAATCCATTTGGTCATTCAGAAAATAAAAAAAAAACTCCTCACATAATTGAAGGGTGATCTTTCCCTAATAATAAGCAACCATATCTCAACACCCTACTCAGAGCTATAGATTGGACTCCCCTGTATGCCATGTTTGAACCCACCTCTGCTTTAGAATTTTTTGGCACAAAACTGAAAAGAGTTTAGGATGCACTATACCCCTTTAAAAAAAAGAAGGCTTAGATCATGGTGTTTCCCCTTGGCTTTCAGCGGATATTAAAAACAAAATTAAAGCCAGAGATTTAGCCTGGAGAAACTGGAAAAGGAACCTCAACATTACACAGCTACACCAAACGTTTCTGAATTTAAGGTGGTTTGGGAGTTGGCAAAATGGTTAAATTGTTTACCTTGCAAATAAAAAGTACAGGGTTTGATTCTCACCAGCAGGAATTAGCTACACTTAAAATGGCCTACATGGGCAGCTAACCTAGTACTTAGCTATGGACTTATGAAAGAAACAAGAATCACAACAAATACAGCAAAAGCCTTGTACCTTAGACAGAAACAAGAAGCAAACTGGTCTAAACCCAATCACATTGGAAAAAAAAACACAACAGGGACACTAAATAACTCTTCAGCTACTAAGAATGAACCCTCAACATTGAATCATTCTACCTTTGCTAATAATTATGCTTACTTTTTGCAGTCTACCATAACTGACATAATTAAAACCTTTCCAACAATTTACTCCACCACCAACGAAGAACAAGAACCGTCATCCCTGATCTTTGCCTTCTAACTTCTAATGCAGTAACCTTTCACTTCTCTGAAATTTCAGCAAAACAGACCAAGTCATTATTCTAAAACACAAAATTCAGGATCTAAATCCACTAGTCTTCATTCCACTTTCCTGAGGCTTGCAGCTGAAAAAAATTGATAGACACCTTAGACATATATTTAACCTTTCTCTTACCTCAGGCACTGTCCCATTTAATTATGCAGTTATAACCCCTCTACCTAAGGTCACTTCTCTTTATTTATTTATTTACATTTGTTTACCAGGAAATTCCGACTGGACACAGGTCCTTTTTCAGCGGATGCCCGGGGAGAAAAGCTTCACATCATGTACATGATAAATAGAGATACAAAGTTGCAGCAATAGTAAACAACATTACAGGTGTTGGCTTTAATACAATAACAATATAGTGATTATCAACAGTATATATATATATATATATATATATATATATATATATATATATATATATATATATACAGTAAATGTTACAAGTTCTTGTCGTTTATAATATTAGTAACAAAGTTGTCAGACAAGTTGTTAAAATATGTAAAAACAACTAGCTATTTCTAACTGTGGTTAGTAGTGGTGGTAGTATAGTTGGGTTAAGAGTCTAGGTGAGGGGGTAAGGGGGGTGTTAGTCTGGATTAGAACAAGGACAAAGCTAGTGCAAATTTAAGTAGAATTCGAGCACAGTCTTGAAAAGGCTGCTGGAAGGTAGAGTAGTTATAGATATGGTACATGAAAATATGGCTTCTCCTGCTGAGTTTTTGGGATTGATAACAGTGAGTTGATTTTTGTTGCTTGATCTTAGGGTCCTAGTGTAGTGATAGGGTTGGAGAAGGGTTTGAAGGGAAGGGATGTTAAGGGGTTGTTAATAAGTTTATGAGTGAGCGTGAGTTGATTAAAGTGAAGGAGCTGTGGGAGTTCAAGCCAGTTTAGTTCTTTAAGGGCAATACAATGATGGCTGCGGTAGGAGGTTCCAGTGGCAAATTTAGCAATTTTGTTATAACAAGCATCCAGCTTGTGTAGGTCTGTCTATCTAAGGTTGGTAAGTATGGGGGAAGCATAGAGTAGGGTGGAGATTAGCTGGGAATTGGCCATGGAGATTCTAGCCACCTTGGTTATCAATTGGAGGCTTCGATATAATGCACCAAGTTTCTTGTGAACTTTTTTTATTGTGAGAGATATGTGGGTGCCAAATCTAAGTTTGTCATCTATTTCCACTCCGAGTAATTTTGTGTGTTCTGATAGAGAGATGATGGTATTGTCTTTGGCAAGAATGTTGAAGTGGGGGGTGTTTTGGGTGGCTTTGGAAGGTTGGAACAGGAGAAGTTTTGTCTTACTTGGGTTGAGTAGGAGCTGAGCATTGGATAGCCAGCTTTCTACAGAAGAGAATGATTCCTGTGTGATTTGTTGTAGTTCTGGTAGAGTGTTGGCAGAGCAGATGAGAGTAGAGTCATCTGTGTACTGTATAAGAGATGCTTGTGTGGTGGCAGTGTATAGGTTGTTAGTGAAAAGTGAGAATAGCAGAGGGCCAAGGATAAACCCTTGGGGAACTCCGAGAGTAACTGGGAGGTGAAGTGATAGGTTATCGTCCCAGATTACTGATTGCTGGCATCCATGTAGATAGCTGTGGAACCAGTTGCAGGCTGATTGTGAGAAGGAGAGGTTAGGGAGAGTAGAGAGTAGTAGCTCATGAGATACCATGCCAAAGGCCTTTGAGAGATCTAGGAATACAGCAGTAGAAAAGAGGTCATTGTTTTTGTGATGTGTTGGTGAAGAAGAGCAGAGCGGAGGTAGTGCTATGATATGGCCTGAAACCTTGCTGGGTTTTGGAGAGGAGATTATTAGCTAGGAGGTAGTTGGAGACCTGGGTGTTGATACATTTTTCAAGTATCTTGGAGAGAGGGGAGAGGATAGCAAGGGGGCGGTAATTGGAGAGGTCGGTGGAGGGGTGCCTTTGTGGAGGGGAATGATGTGGGATATTTTCCATATTGGGGGAACATAGCCTTCTTTTATGGAATGGTTGATTAGAATTGAAACTGGGTAGGCTAGTGTATCAGCTGCAATTTTCAAGTATTCAGAGGGGAGGTTGTCAGCTGCGAGTCTGGTGGGTTTAAGTTTTGACAATAGTCTTTTTATGTTGGAGGTAGGTACTGAGGTGAAGAAGAAAAGAGGAGTGGGGGGTTTAGGGTTAAGAGGTGGGGGGGCTGTTGTAGGGAAGTGTTGTTTGTTTAGAGATTTTATAGTTTCAGTGAAGTGTTTGTTGAAGGACTCAGCAATACTGCTGGAGGGGGGGGGGGATGGACGGCTGGGAGGTATCAACCTTCTCTGGGTGGAGGATAGTGTTAATAGTGGACCAGAATTGTTTAGGGTTGTGGTTGGTAGAGTTTAGCGTGGATTTATAGTAGAGGAATTTGTATAATTTTATATGCTTTTTGGCTTTATTGCACAGTTCAAGGAATGATTGCCTATCTGAGTTACTCTTTGTTAGTCGCCAGTGCTCCCTGGCCTTATCTCTGGATTTCATTAGGGTTCTGGTGGTCTTTTGTAACCATGGGGCACACCTGGATCTGATTTTGGCATTTCTTACAGGAGCATGGGTGTTTAGGATGGAGAGGAAGGTACTGTTGAAGAAGTGGACAGCCTCATCTAGGTTGAGGTATTTTAGTGGTGACTAGTTAATTTTTTGCAGGGAGGAGATGAAAGAGTTGGGGTTGAAGTTTGACTTGTTCTGTATTTGCCTGTGGATAATGGGCTTCAGACTGTTTGTGTGGTGCCGTATTAGGAAAGTGGGGGAGTGGTCACTAAGACCGTCAGGTAAGCAGCCTGCTAGGTAAGAGCGAGGGGCTTTGTTGACTAGGATCCAGTCAAGTAAGGTATGATTGTTAGGGTTTTTGTTGATTCGGGTAGGGGATTGAATGAGTTGGGTGAACCCATGGAGATTAAGGTGAATGGTTGGGAGATTGTTATTACAGGATAGCCAGTTGATGTTAAAGTCACCGAGAATGATGGTTTCCTGGGGTAAAAATAGAGTAGCCCAGCTCAGGAGATTTTCTAGGGGTGCAATATTTTGCCCTGGTGGGAAATAGCATCCTATGATATTGATTGTTTTGTTTGGGTTTAGTTTGAGATTTGCAGAAAGGATTTCTTCATTGTTGTGGTGAGGGGCAGATGAGTTCAGGAGTTGAATATTGAGGTGGTGTTTAAATATCAATGCTACACCACGTCCTTTTTTGGGCAATCTGTCTATGTGAAGGATGTTGTATTCAGGTGGAAGTATTTCCTCACTTTTGATGTGAGGTTTGAGCCAGGATTCAGTTAGGAAGAGAATATCTGGAGAATATATGCTTATGCTGGCATGTAGTTCTTGGATTTTATTGCATATGCTTTTGATGTTTAGGGACATTATAAGTAAGTCTCTTGTTTTCTTGTTGGCTAGGAGTTAAATTGTGGGGGGGGGTTGCTTGGACTAGGGTTTGTGGTTGGGTTGGATTTGAGAGGACCAGGGTTTGGATGGATGTCTCCAGCGAGGGCTAGTTTATAGAGGGTGCTTAGGATATGTTTTATGTACATAGTAAATTGCTTATGGTATCTTAAGGATATTTGATTTTTGAGTGTGTTAGGTGTTTGGTAATGGAGTGTATTGAGAGGATATTTTTGGTGGCAGGGGTTGTGTAGTTATAGTGTAAATGTTTGAGGGACGGTGCTGAGAGAGTACAGTGGAAGATGTCGGGGCATGTGACTGGAGCCTTGGTAGGATGTAATGTGAGCTAGAATGGGTTCTTATTAATGGGTTGAAGGATCATAGACCTATCTACGCTGTGTCCTATTACTAAAATATTTGAAAAACTTTTGTACAAGCAACTACTTAAGCATATTAACAGCTATGGCCTGTTATGTGATGCACAGCATGGCTTTTATAATGCCTTTAGTATCTTTACTGCCTTGATAATGGCCACTGATGCCATTTATTGTAACCTAAATGAGGGACACATTACTCCAGGTCTCTTTGTTGATATAAGGGCTTTTTAATGGTCAACTATACCCTTCTTTTCAACTAACTCAAAAGACTCAACTTTGGAGATAACACTATATGCTGGTTTTGCACCTATGTAAAAGACAGAACCTTCAAAGTCTATAGCAATGTTTCATCTCTACTGCTGGTACACTTACTACAAGTGTACTACAAGGGTCTATGCTAGGTCTCTTCTCTTTTCTCTCTCTGTTAATGATCTTCCCTGGAATTACCATATCTTAAATTAATAACATATAGAGATGGGGTTCCCTTCAAAACATCAAAGTACCAGAATATCGAATTCCGCTTCGTGGAGACGACTTCACCAAACCTGCAGTACATCGATCTCCTGGAACAGCGAAAATTAACCCCAGGAAACAAATCACTTGGCTACCATGGTGAACCTTGCCCTGTCCCCACTGTAGTGCAATGTCAAAGTTGGTATATTTAATTGGGGGGTGGAGCCCCCCATTTGGAGGGTTTTCTTGTTTTGCTACTTCACTATTTGTTGTTTTGTCCTAGTGGTCAAGTGGTTGTTTACTTGGGGTTAGTTTTCATTGTTCTGGGTGTTCTATGTACTGATGTTTTGGCAAAGTTGTCTCAATGAAGCAGGATTTGATATTCTGGTAAGTCAATGTTTTGAAGTAGACCCATGGAGATGATATACTGCTCTTGAAATCTAGTATTAGCCACTCTGACCTGCAAACCAAGTTACAGGACAATCTGACTCAGTTACGCATCTGGTCCACTAGTAACAACTACTAATCAACCCCATGAATAAACAATGCCATGGTCTTTGCCTTAGTCCAGAAATTACCCACTATTCCTCCTGTTCTCTTAACAGATCTTAATGAGAACATAATACCTAATGTCACTGAACAGAGGTACCTTGGCCTAATACTTAACCCTACCCTTTCCTTTACCACACACACACACACACACACACACACACACACACACACACACACACACACACACACACACACACACACACACACACACACACACACAGATTTTGTAACTGAAAAAGTCTTTGCTCAATTAAAACTATGATACAAGATCAGTCACCTCCTTTCACCTGCTGCTCGCATGGCCATTGCAAAAATATTTTAATACCCAGACTTGAATATCTCCTTCCTTTCCTTGTTATGCATTCAGCCTACACTACACCTAGAATACAGACTGCTGAAGATAAAATCTGTGGATTTATTCTATTAGTAGATGCACAATTGTATTTAATACAAAATTCCAAATGGATTTTAATGCCTCATAGGACACTTTTTTCTAAGTACTTTAATTTACAAGGTGCTAAAACAGGGTGACTGCCCCCCTTTAAGAGTAAATCTACCTTTACAAGACAACCCTTATGTACACAGGACAACAGTTTCACTCTAGTATGCTCTCCATTTAAACTGCTGTAGGTGAGAGATCTTTCTCTAGACTGGGACCTACCACCTACAACCACCTGCCTACAGACATCAAAAGTCTATAAATCATTAGAAGCTTCAAGGGTGCACTTAAAGAGAATCTCTTTACTGAATATACTTGTAACAGCTACCATGGCAATGGTTAGGTAACTCAATATTCCATACCACGAATAGTAGAATACATTTAATAAATTTTTCTCATGTATATAGGAGTTTGTGTTTTATGTGTAAGATTGCACTGCATTTTGTGCGCAACTTAATTCTCATTTTGTATAAATGCTTTTTTCAATGCACTCTGACTGGATCTTTTAATTTTACCCTAACGGCATTATATCTTAATTTATACTCATTTTGTATATAGTACTGTTGGTTGAAAGACTGTGATGTATTTTCTGTTTTTTTATTTTGGGTCATGGCTGAAAAGGGTCAATAGACCAGTCCACTTACCTGGTGAAGAAACAGTTCATAAATAAATGATAAAAAAATACATACATAGGTAGACAGATAAACTGACATATACATATATGTAGACTGATACACAGCTAAATAGATGCAAACATACACCATGAGACAGAAGGATACATGCATTCAGATACATCGATAAACAACGGGGATTCATATTAGCATAACTAAGATAATCCCTTATCTGTTGTTGTGTAAAAGTGTCATAGTTCAGTGAGATTCAAACCTACACATAACTTTTATTCTGAAAACTCTGTTCTGAGGTTTAGCAGTCTCCTAGTTATCTTTTTATTCACCTTATTGGGGAAACCTTCCTTTCAGTTTCCAGAACTAGATTTCACCCCACCTCCAGTCTTCCTTGGGAAGGGGCATTCATTCTCAAAGATGTAGCTTATGGCTGCATCCTTTGCAAGGAAGCCGAAACTCACAACTCTTCTTTTGCTGTCTGTTTTATCCTGATAAAGGAAATTTTCAGCACACAATTTACCTAGGATCAGTTCACCTGCTTGAATTCTATAGCCATGCATGCTTGCATTCATTTATTGCTACCTGATTTATCCATTTCAGGGCTGCAGAGGAACTGGTTATCTAAGTACTCAGTACTCAGGCAGAGAAATCAGTGATGGACAGGTTGCCATTCTAACACAGGACATGCACACAGGTGCACACACACACACACACACACACACACACACACACACACACACACACACACACACACACACACACACACACACACACACACACACACACACATACCTACTCACAGACATGCACATATACTTGACTTTCATATCACATCTAGCAGCAATTCTGAACATTTTTAATTCATTCAAATTTCTGAGTATGTAAGAACAATATTTAAAAAGTGTACCTATTTTTGGGCCTTAGTCCTCACATTATTTGTGGATATGTCCAGATTTCTTGCTCTAAGAGGTTGAGAGGTATTTTATTTTTAGTTTTTTTTTCTGTACTCCTGTCAATTTTTTTCTTCATCGTCTTCCTTGGTACCTTCAACCAATGAGTAGGGCTGTCATCTAGTCAGCATTCACACAGCGTTTGCTTGTCTAACGTCCTTATTCCCATGGCAACCTGACATTCACACTTTCACACAGTACTGTTCAACTAATGCATATGCTGACCTTTAGATGTATGAGAAGTATGAAAGCTGAGAGGTGTTACTATAATTTCAATCAAAATTTCAAAATAATCACTCGGGCATGATCACTGAATATCTTATAGACATTAAGGGTATTGAAAAGCATAATAAGCCAACTTAAATCTACCTGTAAGTATAGGTCACAACCTCTTAAGAGGTTAATGTGGAACGCAGACCTTGCCAATGTGTGACAAACAGGTAAAATGTGGAGCACCCTATTTCCATGGTGTCTGGTTGAAGTGGTCTATCAACCAAAAGTGCTAGGTTGAAGCATATATCAACTAAAAATTAACAATGAACACTTATACCCCTGGCTTCACTATCCTTCCATGCAGGACTAGCTTAGTCCTGCATGGAAGTGGCCGTTTAGGAGCAGGATGGCAGCGAACCATGCACATCAATGAAGGGGCACTGCCTGAGCTCGTAAACAGACATGGAGCATGTACAAGTGCAGGGGCTGAGTTTGAGAGCAGAGCTCTCAGAATAGACACGCCCCTGCAATGAAGAACAGTAGTGTATGAATAAGAATGAACGAGACCGCTCATAGGTGTTCGCATACCCCCAGCAAAATTCCCCCCAAGTTTACAAGAGCAATAGTTAAAACATTAAATATAAAGAAGAGTTTTATTTTTATACAACTGATTACATTTAACCGTAGGTGGGTTGGTTTGCCCATCGCTTAGCTACGGTTAATGCAGCTTAAATGGCACAAAAGGATAAAAAGCAAGATATATGCAAATGAAGAAGTACAGCAATAGTGTAGTGGTCAGAGCATTCACCTTACGAGCAGTCATTCCCGGTTCGAGTCCCACTCCAGTACAATCCATTGTCCATGTCAAATCACTTTATGATCAATTTGTTTTATTGCATAACCTACGACATAACATATATTTGTGAACTGGAGTACTGCATTAAATGCAGATGTGAGGTGTCATTGTCATAATGTTGTAAAGTCCACAGATAATCACAAGTGCCCCATACAGTATATGTACAGAGGAATCAGGGATACAAATGGAAGGTAAAATGTGTAATGAATGATAAATCCATACAGTTTCCAGATCCACCACCTTCCCAAGAACCATTAGACATTACTGTCTAAATAATAGTGCGGTGGTAAGTGGTAGTACACAGTAGTATGCAACAGTAAGCATATTTAAGCAGTAGTAAGCGGGAGTAATCATATTTAAGCAGTAGTAAGTGAGTTTAAGCCTGCTTGCATGGGGGTAAGCAATGCGCACACAGGTTAAGCAATATTGAAGCTAACTCTCCGTAAGCATATTTAACCGGAGGTTAGCATTGCTTACCATCATGCAATCACTCTGTATGCAACAGCTGCTGTTCTGGTCAGAAACAAAATAAACAGCCTTTGCAGGGCTTGAACCCAGGACCCTGTACACTATAGTCACAACAGTTAACCACTAAGCCATCACGGCAGTACATAAGATTGCGGTATCACCAAACAGATCCTCACTATAAGAAAATCAAACTGAACATGTGAAAGGAATCTATATACAGCTTTATGTTGTATAACCTACTACAGAACATAAATATGTCAACTGGAGTACTGCATTAAGCCCAGATGTGAGGTGTCATTGTAATAAAGTGTTGAAATCCCCTAATAAACACAAGGACCCCATACAGTGTACGTACACATGAATCATGGATACCAAACACCTATATAACATGTAATGAATAATAAATCAATGCCAAAATGCAAATATAATGCAAATTAAATATTAAACAATGCTAAGCATTGCACAGTCCAGCTTAGTAGGTGTAAGCAATGTGTAGGCCAGCTAACTCAGTCTACCCATTGGTATACCCCTTTAAGCAATGCTAACCTTAGGTAAGCAGGTTTGCCCATAGCTTAGCATTTTCAAAACTGGGCCCTATTTAAACCCAGCAGGTGGGAATACATCTCATAACTGGTTGTTGCTTCCCCCTATAGGCACTATGTCTGGAATGGGAGAGGGTGTGTGCTTTCGGGTGCAGTGCTGGCGCATCCAGGAGTGCAGAGTCATGGCAGAACTCCTTGTGAAAGACCATGATCAAAGACTGCTGCAGGACCAGTACCAGGGTTCCCAGTACAAGGCAGAAGCCTGGGACCATCTCGCCAGTGACCTCACCAGTGCTACTGGCATACCCCAAACTGATGAGCAGGTCAGGCATCACTATGCCAATCTGAAGCAGAGAAAGGGGGATCTCTTGGATCAGTGGATCCAAGAGGCTAGGAGGACAGGAGATGTCCCAGCCATGTGTAAGTATCAGTCCACTACCTGTTTAATAATTGCCAGCTTATGCATATTATGGATAGGTATGTCTAAATATTCCTCTTATGTCTTTCACAGTGCCAGGTGAGCGGGCTGCAAACCAGGAAGCCCATGCCTGTAGACTTCAGCGATTGCGACGCGAGGCAGGTTAGTAATACTCTTGCATGTACTGTCATAGGAAATAAATCTAAAAGTAGTAGTAAGTTAATTGCCTGTATAGAACCTGTATTGCTTAAGGGGTTTACCTTTGAAAGGTTGAAAATCAACCTACCGAATGGCCCTTTGTGCGAACCGGAATGACAAAAATCGTCAGTCCGATTTGCACCAAAGTTCAAAAATCAGCAAATCAAAAACCAGATTTGCTGATTTCCGAACTTCGTTTAAAAGACAAAGTGTAATGCAGGGGGGCTGCGCCTCCCTGCACCCCCCATGTTGGGGGCTGTGCCCCCCACACCCTCCTACTTTATTATTCTAACTTCAAAATAGCACTACAGTGGGGAAAGAGTCCACTTTCTGATCCCCACTATAATGCAACTCACACCAAAAATGCCGAATCTGCAATGAGTTTGTTATGGTGAATTTGCTCATTGCAGATTTGATGCATTCTGTTTCGGCCTTCCGAAAACTTGAAAAAGTCCTTTCGGACTATTGTATTTCACTCATGTGCATTACACACATGTAAAGGTAAATCGTTTAAGGCATGTACTGCATACACCAGAGAATAGGGCAAGAAAAGTCTCATATAGGTTGTATGTAAACAAAAGCATAATAGCTTGCAAATAAAGGTCTAACTGCTGGACTGCATGTGTTCACTCTGATATCATATGGTAATGTAGAGTTGCAATCACTTAATAGAACTGTTGTATTAAGCACCATTATCCACACTGTGCTACATAAATAAAATGTGCAGGAATGTCTGTATATGACTGTTGTAATCCCAAGAGGTCATATAGTACAAATGAGAGAGACTTAGAAAACAGTGAAAAGACAGACAACAAAATCCAAACAGCACACTCAACTGCAACGTGAACTGTTGCATTTTTTGCACACACAACTATGGCTCGAATCCTGGGAGTGGTAGTAGGCAGTTTGCAGAATCATACCCCGCAACTGTACAGATATGTGCAGAATGTCCAGTAAATCAGCCCATATCTGCTGCTTGTCACCCTGTCCCCCTGACAAATCAATGGGATGATCTCAGATGTTTAGGCAGCAAACAAGATATACAACTGATTGTCAGACATCTATAAGAACAAGCCTGGCACTCTAGTGACTCCCCAAAATGTTATGAGAATAATTAGCCAAGTATGTCCCATCTCCACCCCCATATTGTCAAGCTGTGACCAGAGTGTGTACAGTAACAGAGTGTGACATATGCGCATAATAGTAATGTGGAAGCTAGCAATTTGTGTGGCAACATTCAGGTAGTGCTAACAAACATTGCTCCCACAGGTCTGTCAGATACGAACACTGTGGCTAGAAATAAATGACTGATATCCTGTACTGGTACCGTTTACTCTGGTATTGTATGGCATTGTTAGTGCTGCAGTTGCTCTGAATAATAAGGTATTACTCATCACTGTCACCCACACTGTAATACATAATAAAACTGTCTAGGAAATCCTGAATAAGAGTGTTGTAATTACAAGGTCAAAATGTAAAACCACAGGAGAATTATTGACAGAAATCAGACAAGTGATACACAGCAATATCTATATAGCACACTCAACTGTGATGGACAGTATTTTATTTTTAGCAGACACAGCCATGGTTCAAATCCTGGGAGTGGTAGTAAGTTGTATGCAGAATCATATCCCACAAGTGTACTGAAATGTCCAGAATGTCCAGTTAATCGGCCCATATCTGCCGTCTGTCCCCCTGCCATATCAGTGTGATAATTTCTGACATGTAGGCAGCATTTCATGTCATATAACTGACTGTCAGACCTGTACATATTTGTAAAACGTCAAATAAAACAAACCTGTCATTGTACAGGTCATTAAAGGTTTAAGAGGGCAATAGTTGAAATATGTCCCGGTTCACCTGCATGTGGTGAAGACATTCCCAGAGTGTGTGCAATAAGAGATGGACAGGTATATGCATAACACCAACCTGGAATCTGGGAGTATGTGTAGAAACACTTAGGTAGTATTAAACAATATCTCCACAGGTATACCAGGTAAGACGTGTATACTGCAGGTAAAACTCAGTTCATGTATATAGTTGTTGACAGCCATACCACTGTACAAACTAAGGCAATAGGGTAGTGTACTAATACCTGTAAGGTACAGATCACAGCACTGACTAGGAAAGTAATGTGAACTACAGGAATATACTAGTTGTTAATTGACATCTCCCCCCCCACCATATCTGCAACAATAAACTAAATATACAACTCAATCGGTATGTGCTGAATTAACTCTACTGTTGGGACATATGTCCTATTGTTTGATAATTATTTAAATTTGTTTCTATGCATGCGCCATGTTGAAATTCTCCCACATTGGTGGCATGCTCCAATCAATGTACCTGCATGCTGTTGTAATGACCACTGTGGTTCCATATATGCATGTGTTTTGTTTGCTATGCAACTGTTCCATATCTGGTGTTTGGGTTAATGGGAATATCTATGCATGCTGTTATAACTAATCCTGGAATGTGTTGACTATTACTAACTCACATATGTTGATAAAATTTAAACACCATAGTATGTTTGGGAAGGCTAGTCCCGTTGGACCCACCTGTCCCACCTCAGCTGGCTGTGACACCGAGCACCAACATGTCTGGGGCCCAACTCAGGACCTCCTCATCCATTGCTCCTGCACCACCTTTGGGTGGAACTGCCTCAGGGAGGGGGCACAGACAGAAACCTATCACCTGTCACCAGGTCCGGGTCGTGGTGTGTAGCAAGCTCCGCAGGGAGGTCAGAGGTCTGCTATGCCAGCTTGAGGGCCATGTGTCCCAACTAGAGGGTCGGCCTGGCTATCCTACTCAGCCCCCAGCACAGCCACCTTCGGGGCTGTGAAGGTGCAGTGGTGACTGCCCATGGGTGGGGACCTCAGTCCCACTGTTTTCACTAGGGGGCTCATGGGCTTCTGATTTCCAAACACCCCTCCCCATCAAGGTGTTTACTCCCCACATGTGTCATATACTGCCCCTGTGTGCGTCTTGTTTGTCTTATCTGTTAACCTACCCAACCTACCTCCCCAAATATACCTACTATCTCTCCCCAACATCCCTCTCTCACTTGAAAAAAAAAGGGCAATCTGTTCCCCCCAAAAAAATCATGCCTCATACATAGCTGTCCATTTTGCACATGTGTTCA